>NC_051236.1:7127500-7255000 GCF_015220715.1 Pygocentrus nattereri | reverse complement strand
ATACAGAGAGAGTGAGAGAGAGAGAATGAGCTATATACAGAGAGAGTGAGAGAGAGAGAATGAGCTATATACAGAGAGGGTGAGCTATATACAGAGAGAGTGAGAGAGAGACTGAGCTATATACAGAGAGAGTGAGAGAGAGAGAATGAGCTATATACAGAGAGATGGAGAGAGAGAGTGAGCTATATACAGAGAGAGTGAGAGAGAGAGAATGAGCTATATACAAAGAGACGGAGAGAGAGAATGAGCTATATACAGAGAGACGGAGAGAGAGAATGAGCTATATACAGAGAGAGAGAGAGAGAGGGAGAGAATGAACTATATACAGAGAGAGTGAGCGAGAGAATGAGAGAGAGAGAATGAGCTATATACAGAGAGAGAGAGAGGGAGAGAATGAGCTATATACAGAGAGAGAGAGAGAGAGAGAATGAGCTATATACAGAGAGAGGGAGTGAATGAGCTATATACAGAGAGAGAGAGAGGGAGAGAATGAGCTATATACAGAAAGACGGAGAGAGAGAATGAGCTATATACAGAGAGAGTGAGAGAGAGAGAATGAGCTATATACAGAGAGAGTGAGAGAGAGAGAATGAGCTATATACAGAGAGACGGAGAGAGAGAATGAGCTATATACAGAGAGAGAGAGAGAGGGAGAGAATGAGCTATATACAGAGAGAGTGAGCGAGAGAATGAGAGAGAGAGAATGAGCTATATACAGAGAGAGAGAGAGAGAGGGAGAGAATGAGCTATATACAGAGAGAGGGAGAGAATGAGCTATATACAGAGAGAGAGAGAGAGGGAGAAAATGAGCTATATACAGAGAGAGTGAGCGAGAGAATGAGAGAGAGAGAATGAGCTATATACAGAGAGAGAGAGAGAGAATGAGCTATATACAGAGAGAGAGAGAGAGAGGGAGAGAATGAGCTATATATATATATAGAGAGAGAGAGAGAGAGGGAGAGAGAATGAGCTATATACAGAGAGAGTGATAGAGTGAATGAGCTATATACAGAGAGAGGGAGTGAGAGAGAGAATGAGCTATATACTGAGAGAGAGAATGAGCTATATACAGAGAGAGTGAGAGAGAGAGAATGAGCTATATACAGAGAGACTGAGAGAGAGAATGAGCTATATACAGAGAGACTGAGAGAGAGAATGAGCTATATACAGAGAGACTGAGAGAGAGACTGAGAGAGAGAATGAGCTATATACAGAGTGAGTGAGTGAGAGAGAATGAGCTATATACAGAGAGAGTGAGAGAGAATGAGCTATATACAGAGAGAGTGAGAGAGAGAGAATGAGCTATATACAGAGAGAGTGAGAGACAGAGAATGAGCTATATACAGAGAGAGTGAGAGACAGAGAATGAGCTATATACAGAGAGAGTGAGAGAGAGAGAATGAGCTAAATACAGAGAGAGTGAGAGAGAGAGAATGAGCTAAATACAGAGTGAGAGAGAGAGAATGAGCTATATACAGAGAGAGTGAGAGAGAGAGAATGAGCTATATACAGAGAGAGAGAGAGAGGGAGAGAATGAGCTATATACAGAGAGAGTGAGCGAGAGAATGAGAGAGAGAGAATGAGCTATATACAGAGAGAGAGAGAGAGAGGGAGAGAATGAGCTATATACAGAGAGAGGGAGAGAATGAGCTATATACAGAGAGAGAGAGAGAGGGAGAAAATGAGCTATATACAGAGAGAGTGAGCGAGAGAATGAGAGAGAGAGAATGAGCTATATACAGAGAGAGAGAGAGAGAATGAGCTATATACAGAGAGAGAGAGAGAGAGGGAGAGAATTAGCTATATATATATATATATATATATATATATATATATATATATATATATATATATATATATATATATATATATATATATATGTATAGAGAGAGAGAGAGAGTGAGGGAGAGAGAATGAGCTATATACTGAGAGAGTGAGAGAGAGAATGAGCTATATACAGAGAGAGTGATAGAGTGAATGAGCTATATACAGAGAGAGGGAGTGAGAGACAGAATGAGCTCTATACTGAGAGAGAGAATGAGCTATATACAGAGAGAGTGAGAGAGAGAATGAGCTATATACAGAGAGAGAGTGAGAGAGAGAAAGAGCTATATACAGAGACAGTGAGAGAGAGGATGAGGTATATACAGAGAGAGAGAGTGAGAGAGAGAATGAGCTATATACAGAGAGAGTGAGAGAGAGAATGAGCTATATACAAAAAGAGAGTGAGAGAGAGAATGAGCTATATACAGAAAGAGTGAGAGAGAATGAGCTATATACAGAGAGAGTGAGAGAGAGAGAATGAGCTATATACAGAGAGAGTGAGAGAGAGAATGAGCTATATACAGAGAGAGTGAGAGAGAGAATGAGCTATATACAGAAAGCGTGAGAGAGAGAGAATGAGCTATATACAGAGAGAGTGAGAGAGAGAGAATGAGCTATATACAGAGAGAGTGAGAGAGAGAATGAGCTATATACAGAGAGAGTGAGAGAGAGAATGAGCTATATACAGAGAGAGTGAGAGAGAGAGAGAATGAGCTATATACAGAGAGACTGAGAGAGAGAATGAGCTATATACAGAGAGACTGAGAGAGAGAATGAGCTATATACAGAGACTGAGAGAGAGAATGAGCTATATACAGAGTGAGTGAGTGAGAGAGAATGAGCTATATACAGAGAGAGTGAGAGAGAATGAGCTATATACAGAGAGAGTGAGAGAGAATGAGCTATATACAGAGAGAGTGAGAGAGAGAGAATGAGCTATATACAGAGAGAGTGAGAGAGGGAGAGAATGAGCTATATACAGAGAGAGTGAGAGACGGAGAGAATGAGCTATATACAGTGAGAGAGAGAGAGAGAATTAGCTATATACAGAGAGCGTGAGAGAGAGTGAGAATGAGCTATATATAGAAAGAGTGAGCGAGAGAGAGAATGAGCTATATACAGAAGGAGTGAGTGAGAGAGAGAATGAGCTATATACAGAGAGAGTGAGAGAGAGAATGAGCTATATACAGAGAGAGTGAGAGAGAGAATGAGCTATATACAGAGAGAGTGAGAGAGAGAGAATGAGCTATATACAGAGAGAGTGAGAGAGAGAGAATGAGCTATATACAGAGAGAGTGAGAGAGAGAGAATGAGCTATATACAGAGAGACGGAGAGAGAGAATGAGCTATATACAGAGAGAGTGAGAGAGAGAGAATGAGCTATATACAGAGAGACTGAGAGAGAGAATGAGCTATATACAGAGAGAGTGAGAGAGAATGAGCTATATACAGAGAGAGTGAGAGAGAGAATGAGCTATATACAGAGAGAGTGAGAGAGAGAGAATGAGCTAAATACAGAGTGAGAGAGAGAGAATGAGCTATATACAGAGAGAGTGAGAGAGAGAGAATGAGCTATATACAGAGAGAGTGAGAGAGAGAGAATGAGCTATATACAGAGAGAGTGAGAGAGAGAGAATGAGCTATATACAGAGAGACGGAGAGAGAGAATGAGCTATATACAGAGAGAGAGAGAGAGGGAGAGAATGAGCTATATACAGAGAGAGTGAGCGAGAGAATGAGAGAGAGAATGAGCTATACACAGAGAGAGAGAGAGAGGGAGAGAATGAGCTATATACAGAGAGAGGGAGAGAATGAGCTATATACAGAGAGAGAGAGAGGGAGAAAATGAGCTATATACAGAGAGAGTGAGCGAGAGAATGAGAGAGAGAGAATGAGCTATATACAGAGAGAGAGAGAGAGAATGAGCTATATACAGAGAGAGAGAGAGAGAGGGAGAGAATGAGCTATATATATATATATAGAGAGAGAGAGAGAGGGAGAGAGAATGAGCTATATACAGAGAGAGTGATAGAGTGAATGAGCTATATACAGAGAGAGGGAGTGAGAGAGAGAATGAGCTATATACTGAGAGAGAGAATGAGCTATATACAGAGAGAGTGAGAGAGAGAATGAGCCATATACAGAGAGAGAGTGAGAGAGAGAAAGAGCTATATACAGAGACAGTGAGAGAGAGGATGAGGTATATACAGAGAGAGAGAGTGAGAGAGAGAATGAGCTATATACAGAGAGAGTGAGAGAGAGAATGAGCTATACACAGAGAGAGAGAGAGAGGGAGAGAATGAGCTATATACAGAGAGAGGGAGAGAATGAGCTATATACAGAGAGAGAGAGAGGGAGAAAATGAGCTATATACAGAGAGAGTGAGCGAGAGAATGAGAGAGAGAGAATGAGCTATATACAGAGAGAGAGAGAGAGAATGAGCTATATACAGAGAGAGAGAGAGAGAGGGAGAGAATGAGCTATATATATATATATAGAGAGAGAGAGAGAGGGAGAGAGAATGAGCTATATACAGAGAGAGTGATAGAGTGAATGAGCTATATACAGAGAGAGGGAGTGAGAGAGAGAATGAGCTATATACTGAGAGAGAGAATGAGCTATATACAGAGAGAGTGAGAGAGAGAATGAGCTATATACAGAGAGAGAGTGAGAGAGAGAAAGAGCTATATACAGAGACAGTGAGAGAGAGGATGAGGTATATACAGAGAGAGAGAGTGAGAGAGAGAATGAGCTATATACAGAGAGAGTGAGAGAGAGAATGAGCTATATACAAAAAGAGAGTGAGAGAGAGAATGAGCTATATACAGAAAGAGTGAGAGAGAATGAGCTATATACAGAGAGAGTGAGAGAGAGCGAATGAGCTATATACAGAGAGAGTGAGAGAGAGAATGAGCTATATACAGAGAGAGTGAGAGAGAGAATGAGCTATATACAGAGAGACTGAGAGAGAGAATGAGCTATATACAGAAAGCGTGAGAGAGAGAGAATGAGCTATATACAGAGAGAGTGAGAGAGAGAGAATGAGCTATATACAGAGAGAGTGAGAGAGAGAATGAGCTATATACAGAGAGAGTGAGAGAGAGAGAATGAGCTATATACAGAGAGAGTGAGAGAGAGAGAATGAGTTATATACAGAGAGACTGAGAGAGAGAATGAGCTATATACAGAGAGACTGAGAGAGAGAATGAGCTATATACAGAGAGACTGAGAGAGAGACTGAGAGAGAGAATGAGCTATATACAGAGTGAGTGAGTGAGAGAGAATGAGCTATATACAGAGAGAGTGAGAGAGAATGAGCTATATACAGAGAGAGTGAGAGAGAGAGAATGAGCTATATACAGAGAGAGTGAGAGACAGAGAATGAGCTATATACAGAGAGAGTGAGAGACAGAGAATGAGCTATATACAGAGAGAGTGAGAGAGAGAGAATGAGCTAAATACAGAGAGAGTGAGAGAGAGAGAATGAGCTAAATACAGAGTGAGAGAGAGAGAATGAGCTATATACAGAGAGAGTGAGAGAGAGAGAATGAGCTATATACAGAGAGAGTGAGAGAGAGAGAATGAGCTATATACAGAGAGACGGAGAGAGAGAATGAGCTATATACAGAGAGAGAGAGAGGGAGAGAATGAGCTATATACAGAGAGAGTGAGCGAGAGAATGAGAGAGAGAGAATGAGCTATATACAGAGAGAGAGAGAGAGAGGGAGAGAATGAGCTATATACAGAGAGAGGGAGAGAATGAGCTATATACAGAGAGAGAGAGAGAGGGAGAAAATGAGCTATATACAGAGAGAGTGAGCAAGAGAATGAGAGAGAGAGAATGAGCTATATACAGAGAGAGAGAGAGAGAATGAGCTATATACAGAGAGAGAGAGAGAGAGGGAGAGAATTAGCTATATATATATATATATATATATATATATATATATATATATATATATATATATATATATATATATATATATATAGAGAGAGAGAGAGAGAGAGAGTGAGGGAGAGAGAATGAGCTTTATACTGAGAGAGTGAGAGAGAGAATGAGCTATATACAGAGAGAGTGATAGAGTGAATGAGCTATATACAGAGAGAGGGAGTGAGAGACAGAATGAGCTATATACTGAGAGAGAGAATGAGCTATATACAGAGAGAGTGAGAGAGAGAATGAGCTATATACAGAGAGAGAGTGAGAGAGAGAAAGAGCTATATACAGAGACAGTGAGAGAGAGGATGAGGTATATACAGAGAGAGAGTGAGAGAGAGAATGAGCTATATACAGAGAGAGTGAGAGAGAGAATGAGCTATATACAAAAAGAGAGTGAGAGAGAGAATGAGCTATATACAGAAAGAGTGAGAGAGAATGAGCTATATACAGAGAGAGTGAGAGAGAGAGAGAATGAGCTATATACAGAGAGAGTGAGAGAGAGAATGAGCTATATACAGAGAGAGTGAGAGAGAGAATGAGCTATATACAGAGAGAGTGAGAGAGAGAATGAGCTATATACAGAGAGAGTGAGAGAGAGAATGAGCTATATACAGAGAGAGTGAGAGAGAGAGAATGAGCTATATACAGAGAGAGTGAGAGAGAGAGAATGAGCTATATACAGAGAGAGTGAGAGAGAGAATGAGCTATATACAGAGAGAGTGAGAGAGAGAGAATGAGCTATATACAGAGACTGAGAGAGAGAATGAGCTATATACAGAGTGAGTGAGTGAGAGAGAATGAGCTATATACAGAGAGAGTGAGAGAGAATGAGCTATATACAGAGAGAGTGAGAGAGAGAGAATGAGCTATATACAGAGAGAGTGAGAGAGGGAGAGAATGAGCTATATACAGAGAGAGTGAGAGACGGAGAGAATGAGCTATATACAGTGAGAGAGAGAGAGAGAATTAGCTATATACAGAGAGCGTGAGAGAGAGTGAGAATGAGCTATATATAGAAAGAGTGAGCGAGAGAGAGAATGAGCTATATACAGAAGGAGTGAGTGAGAGAGAGAATGAGCTATATACAGAGAGAGTGAGAGAGAGAATGAGCTATATACAGAGAGAGTGAGAGAGAGAATGAGCTATATACAGAGAGAGTGAGAGAGAGAGAATGAGCTATATACAGAGAGAGTGAGAGAGAGAGAATGAGCTATATACAGAGAGACGGAGAGAGAGAATGAGCTATATACAGAGAGAGTGAGAGAGAGAGAATGAGCTATATACAGAGAGAGTGAGAGAGAGAATGAGCTATATACAGAGAGAGTGAGAGAGAATGAGCTATATACAGAGAGAGTGAGAGAGAGAATGAGCTATATACAGAGAGAGTGAGAGAGAGAGAATGAGCTAAATACAGAGTGAGAGAGAGAGAATGAGCTATATACAGAGAGAGTGAGAGAGAGAGACTGAGCTATATACAGAGAGAGTGAGAGAGAGAGAATGAGCTAAATACAGAGTGAGAGAGAGAGAATGAGCTATATACAGAGAGAGTGAGAGAGAGAGAATGAGCTATATACAGAGAGAGTGAGAGAGAGAGAATGAGCTATATACAGAGAGACGGAGAGAGAGAGAGAGGGAGAGAATGAGCTATATACAGAGAGAGTGAGCGAGAGAATGAGAGAGAGAATGAGCTATACACAGAGAGAGAGAGAGAGGGAGAGAATGAGCTATATACAGAGAGAGAGGGAGAGGGAGAGAATGAGCTATATACAGAGAGAGTGAGCGAGAGAATGAGAGAGAGAGAATGAGCTATATAAAGAGAGAGTGAGAGAGAGAATGAGCTATATACAGAGAGAGAGAGAGGGAGAGAATGAGCTATATATATATATAGAGAGAGAGAGAGGGAGAGAGAATGAGCTTTATACTGAGAGAGTGAGAGAGAGAATGAGCTATATACAGAGAGAGTGATAGAGTGAATGAGCTATATACAGAGAGAGGGAGTGAGAGAGAGAATGAGCTATATACTGAGAGAGAGAATGAGCTATATACAGAGAGAGTGAGAGAGAGGATGAGGTATATACAGAGAGAGAGAGTGAGAGAGAGAATGAGCTATATACAGAGAGAGAGTGAGAGAGAGAATGAGCTATATACAAAAAGAGAGTGAGAGAGAGAATGAGCTATATACAGAAAGAGTGAGAGAGAATGAGCTATATACAGAGAGAGAGAGAGAGAGAGAATGAGCTATATACAGAGAGAGTGAGAGAGAGAATGAGCTATATACAGAGAGACTGAGAGAGAGAATGAGCTATATACAGAAAGCGTGAGAGAGAGAGAATGAGCTATATACAGAGAGAGTGAGAGAGAGAGAATGAGCTATATACAGAGAGAGTGAGAGAGAGAATGAGCTATATACAGAGAGAGTGAGAGAGAGAGAATGAGCTATATACAGAGAGAGTGAGAGAGAGAGAATGAGCTATATACAGAGAGACTGAGAGAGAGAATGAGCTATATACAGAGAGAGTGAGAGAGAGAATGAGCTATATACAGAGAGACTGAGAGAGAGAATGAGCTATATACAGAGTGAGTGAGTGAGAGAGAATGAGCTATATACAGAGAGAGTGAGAGAGAATGAGCTATATACAGAGAGAGTGAGAGAGAGAGAATGAGCTATATACAGAGAGAGTGAGAGAGGGAGAGAATGAGCTATATACAGTGAGAGAGAGAGAGAATTAGCTATATACAGAGAGAGAGAGAATGAGCTATATACAGAGAGCGTGAGAGAGAGTGAGTATGAGCTATATATAGAAAGAGTGAGCGAGAGAGAGAATGAGCTATATACAGAAGGAGTTAGTGAGAGAGAGAATGAGCTATATACAGAGAGAGTGAGAGAGAGAATGAGCTATATACAGAGAGAGTGAGAGAGAGAGAATGAGCTATATACAGAGAGAGTGAGAGAGAGAGAATGAGCTATATACAGAGAGACGGAGAGAGAGAATGAGCTATATACAGAGAGAGTGAGAGAGAGAGAATGAGCTATATACAGAGAGAGTGAGAGAGAGAGAGAGAATGAGCTGTATACAGAGAGACGGAGAGAGAGAGAATGAGCTATATACAGAGAGAGTGAGAGAGAGAGAATGAGCTATATACAGAGAGAGTGAGAAACAGAGAATGAGCTATATACAGAGAGAGTGAGAGAGAGAGAATGAGCTATATACAGAGAGAGTGAGAGAGAGAGAATGAGCTAAATACAGAGTGAGAGAGAGAGAATGAGCTATATACAGAGAGAGTGAGAGAGAGAGAATGAGCTATATACAGAGAGACGGAGAGAGAGAATGAGCTATATACAGAGAGAGTGAGAGAGAGAGAATGAGCTATATACAGAGAGAGTGAGAGAGAGAATGAGCTATATACAGAGAGAGTGAGAGAGAGAGAATGAGCTATATACAGAGAGAGTGAGAGAGAGAGAATGAGCTATATACAGAGAGAGTGAGAGAGAGAGAATGAGCTATATACAGAGAGAGTGAGCTATATACAGAGAGAGTGAGAGTGAGAGACTGAGCTGTATACAGAGAGAGTGAGAGAGAGAGAATGAGCTATATACAGAGAGATGGAGAGAGAGAGTGAGCTATATACAGAGAGAGTGAGAGAGAGAGAATGATCTATATACAGAGAGACGGAGAGAGAGAATGAGCTATATACAGAGAGACGGAGAGAGAGAATGAGCTATATACAGAGAGAGAGAGAGAGAGGGAGAGAATGAACTATATACAGAGAGAGTGAGCGAGAGAATGAGAGAGAGAGAATGAGCTATATACAGAGAGAGAGAGAGAGAGAGAATGAGCTATATACAGAGAGAGAGAGAGAGAGAGAGAGAGAGAATGAGCTATATACAGAGAGAGGGAGTGAATGAGCTATATACAGAGAGAGAGAGAGGGAGAGAATGAGCTATATACAGAGAGAGAGAGAGAGAGAGGGAGAGAATGAGCTATATACAGAGAGAGAGAGAGGGAGAGAATGAGCTATATACAGAGAGAGAGAGAGAGAGGGAGAGAATGAGCTATATACAGAGAGAGGGAGAGAATGAGCTATATACAGAGAGAGAGAGAGAGAGGGAGAGAATGAGCTATATACAGAGAGAGTGAGCGAGAGAATGAGAGAGAGAGAATGAGCTATATACAGAGAGAGAGAGAGAGAATGAGCTATATACAGAGAGAGAGAGAGAGAGAGAGAGAATGAGCTATATACAGAGAGAGAGAGAGAGAATGAGCTATATACAGAGAGAGAGAGAGAGAGGGAGAGAATGAGCTATATATATATATATAGAGAGAGAGAGAGAGGGAGAGAGAATGAGCTATATACAGAGAGAGTGATAGAGTGAATGAGCTATATACAGAGAGAGGGAGTGAGAGAGAGAATGAGCTATATACTGAGAGAGAGAATGAGCTATATACAGAGAGAGTGAGAGAGAGAATGAGCCATATACAGAGAGAGAGTGAGAGAGAGAAAGAGCTATATACAGAGACAGTGAGAGAGAGGATGAGGTATATACAGAGAGAGAGAGTGAGAGAGAGAATGAGCTATATACAGAGAGAGTGAGAGAGAGAATGAGCTATATACAAAAAGAGAGTGAGAGAGAGAATGAGCTATATACAGAAAGAGTGAGAGAGAATGAGCTATATACAGAGAGAGTGAGAGAGAGAGAATGAGCTATATACAGAGAGAGTGAGAGAGAGAATGATCTATATACAGAGAGAGTGAGAGAGAGAATGAGCTATATACAGAGAGACTGAGAGAGAGAATGAGCTATATACAGAGAGAGTGAGAGAGAGAGAATGAGCTATATACAGAGAGAGTGAGAGAGAGAGAATGAGCTATATACAGAGAGAGTGAGAGAGAGAATGAGCTATATACAGAGAGAGTGAGAGAGAGAGAATGAGCTATATACAGAGAGAGTGAGAGAGAGAGAATGAGCTATATACAGAGAGACTGAGAGAGAGAATGAGCTATATACAGAGAGACTGAGAGAGAGAATGAGCTATATACAGAGAGACTGAGAGAGAGACTGAGAGAGAGAATGAGCTATATACAGAGTGAGTGAGTGAGAGAGAATGAGCTATATACAGAGAGAGTGAGAGAGAATGAGCTATATACAGAGAGAGTGAGAGAGAGAGAATGAGCTATATACAGAGAGAGTGAGAGACAGAGAATGAGCTATATACAGAGAGAGTGAGAGACAGAGAATGAGCTATATACAGAGAGAGTGAGAGAGAGAGAATGAGCTAAATACAGAGAGAGTGAGAGAGAGAGATTGAGCTATATACAGAGTGAGAGAGAGAGAATGAGCTATATACAGAGAGAGTGAGAGAGAGAGAATGAGCTATATACAGAGAGAGTGAGAGAGAGAGAATGAGCTATATACAGAGAGACGGAGAGAGAGAATGAGCTATATACAGAGAGAGAGAGAGGGAGAGAATGAGCTATATACAGAGAGAGTGAGCGAGAGAATGAGAGAGAGAGAATGAGCTATATACAGAGAGAGAGAGAGAGAGGGAGAGAATGAGCTATATACAGAGAGAGGGAGAGAATGAGCTATATACAGAGAGAGAGAGAGAGGGAGAAAATGAGCTATATACAGAGAGAGTGAGCAAGAGAATGAGAGAGAGAGAATGAGCTATATACAGAGAGAGAGAGAGAGAATGAGCTATATACAGAGAGAGAGAGAGAGAGGGAGAGAATTAGCTATATATATATATATATATATATATATATATATATATATATATATATATATATATATATATATATATATATATATAGAGAGAGAGAGAGAGAGAGAGTGAGGGAGAGAGAATGAGCTTTATACTGAGAGAGTGAGAGAGAGAATGAGCTATATACAGAGAGAGTGATAGAGTGAATGAGCTATATACAGAGAGAGGGAGTGAGAGACAGAATGAGCTATATACTGAGAGAGAGAATGAGCTATATACAGAGAGAGTGAGAGAGAGAATGAGCTATATACAGAGAGAGAGTGAGAGAGAGAAAGAGCTATATACAGAGACAGTGAGAGAGAGGATGAGGTATATACAGAGAGAGAGTGAGAGAGAGAATGAGCTATATACAGAGAGAGTGAGAGAGAGAATGAGCTATATACAAAAAGAGAGTGAGAGAGAGAATGAGCTATATACAGAAAGAGTGAGAGAGAATGAGCTATATACAGAGAGAGTGAGAGAGAGAGAGAATGAGCTATATACAGAGAGAGTGAGAGAGAGAATGAGCTATATACAGAGAGAGTGAGAGAGAGAATGAGCTATATACAGAGAGAGTGAGAGAGAGAATGAGCTATATACAGAGAGAGTGAGAGAGAGAATGAGCTATATACAGAAAGCGTGAGAGAGAGAGAATGAGCTATATACAGAGAGAGTGAGAGAGAGAGAATGAGCTATATACAGAGAGAGTGAGAGAGAGAATGAGCTATATACAGAGAGAGTGAGAGAGAGAGAATGAGCTATATACAGAGACTGAGAGAGAGAATGAGCTATATACAGAGTGAGTGAGTGAGAGAGAATGAGCTATATACAGAGAGAGTGAGAGAGAATGAGCTATATACAGAGAGAGTGAGAGAGAGAGAATGAGCTATATACAGAGAGAGTGAGAGAGGGAGAGAATGAGCTATATACAGAGAGAGTGAGAGACGGAGAGAATGAGCTATATACAGTGAGAGAGAGAGAGAGAATTAGCTATATACAGAGAGCGTGAGAGAGAGTGAGAATGAGCTATATATAGAAAGAGTGAGCGAGAGAGAGAATGAGCTATATACAGAAGGAGTGAGTGAGAGAGAGAATGAGCTATATACAGAGAGAGTGAGAGAGAGAATGAGCTATATACAGAGAGAGTGAGAGAGAGAATGAGCTATATACAGAGAGAGTGAGAGAGAGAGAATGAGCTATATACAGAGAGAGTGAGAGAGAGAGAATGAGCTATATACAGAGAGACGGAGAGAGAGAATGAGCTATATACAGAGAGAGTGAGAGAGAGAGAATGAGCTATATACAGAGAGACTGAGAGAGAGAATGAGCTATATACAGAGAGAGTGAGAGAGAATGAGCTATATACAGAGAGAGTGAGAGAGAGAATGAGCTATATACAGAGAGAGTGAGAGAGAGAGAATGAGCTAAATACAGAGTGAGAGAGAGAGAATGAGCTATATACAGAGAGAGTGAGAGAGAGAGAATGAGCTATATACAGAGAGAGTGAGAGAGAGAGAATGAGCTAAATACAGAGTGAGAGAGAGAGAATGAGCTATATACAGAGAGAGTGAGAGAGAGAGAATGAGCTATATACAGAGAGAGTGAGAGAGAGAGAATGAGCTATATACAGAGAGACGGAGAGAGAGAGAGAGGGAGAGAATGAGCTATATACAGAGAGAGTGAGCGAGAGAATGAGAGAGAGAATGAGCTATACACAGAGAGAGAGAGAGAGGGAGAGAATGAGCTATATACAGAGAGAGAGGGAGAGGGAGAAAATGAGCTATATACAGAGAGAGTGAGCGAGAGAATGAGAGAGAGAGAATGAGCTATATACAGAGAGAGAGAGAGAGAGAATGAGCTATATACAGAGAGAGAGAGAGGGAGAGAATGAGCTATATATATATATATAGAGAGAGAGAGAGGGAGAGAGAATGAGCTTTATACTGAGAGAGTGAGAGAGAGAATGAGCTATATACAGAGAGAGTGATAGAGTGAATGAGCTATATACAGAGAGAGGGAGTGAGAGAGAGAATGAGCTATATACTGAGAGAGAGAATGAGCTATATACAGAGAGAGTGAGAGAGAGGATGAGGTATATACAGAGAGAGAGAGTGAGAGAGAGAATGAGCTATATACAGAGAGAGAGTGAGAGAGAGAATGAGCTATATACAAAAAGAGAGTGAGAGAGAGAATGAGCTATATACAGAAAGAGTGAGAGAGAATGAGCTATATACAGAGAGAGAGAGAGAGAGAGAATGAGCTATATACAGAGAGAGTGAGAGAGAGAATGAGCTATATACAGAGAGACTGAGAGAGAGAATGAGCTATATACAGAGAGAGTGAGAGAGAGAGAATGAGCTATATACAGAGAGAGTGAGAGAGAGAGAATGAGCTATATACAGAGAGAGTGAGAGAGAGAATGAGCTATATACAGAGAGAGTGAGAGAGAGAGAATGAGCTATATACAGAGAGAGTGAGAGAGAGAGAATGAGCTATATACAGAGAGACTGAGAGAGAGAATGAGCTATATACAGAGAGACTGAGAGAGAGAATGAGCTATATACAGAGAGACTGAGAGAGAGAATGAGCTATATACAGAGTGAGTGAGTGAGAGAGAATGAGCTATATACAGAGAGAGTGAGAGAGAATGAGCTATATACAGAGAGAGTGAGAGAGAGAGAATGAGCTATATACAGAGAGAGTGAGAGAGGGAGAGAATGAGCTATATACAGTGAGAGAGAGAGAGAATTAGCTATATACAGAGAGAGAGAGAATGAGCTATATACAGAGAGCGTGAGAGAGAGTGAGTATGAGCTATATATAGAAAGAGTGAGCGAGAGAGAGAATGAGCTATATACAGAAGGAGTTAGTGAGAGAGAGAATGAGCTATATACAGAGAGAGTGAGAGAGAGAATGAGCTATATACAGAGAGAGTGAGAGAGAGAGAATGAGCTATATACAGAGAGAGTGAGAGAGAGAAAATGAGCTATATACAGAGAGACGGAGAGAGAGAATGAGCTATATACAGAGAGAGTGAGAGAGAGAGAATGAGCTATATACAGAGAGAGTGAGAGAGAGAGAGAGAATGAGCTGTATACAGAGAGACGGAGAGAGAGAATGAGCTATATACAGAGAGAGTGAGAGAGAGAGAATGAGCTATATACAGAGAGAGTGAGAAACAGAGAATGAGCTATATACAGAGAGAGTGAGAGAGAGAGAATGAGCTATATACAGAGAGAGTGAGAGAGAGAGAATGAGCTAAATACAGAGTGAGAGAGAGAGAATGAGCTATATACAGAGAGAGTGAGAGAGAGAGAATGAGCTATATACAGAGAGACGGAGAGAGAGAATGAGCTATATACAGAGAGAGTGAGAGAGAGAGAATGAGCTATATACAGAGAGACTGAGAGAGAGAATGAGCTATATACAGAGAGAGTGAGAGAGAGAGAATGAGCTATATACAGAGAGAGTGAGAGAGAGAGAATGAGCTATATACAGAGAGAGTGAGAGCGAGAGAATGAGCTATATACAGAGAGAGTGAGCTATATACAGAGAGAGTGAGAGTGAGAGACTGAGCTGTATACAGAGAGAGTGAGAGAGAGAGAATGAGCTATATACAGAGAGATGGAGAGAGAGAGTGAGCTATATACAGAGAGAGTGAGAGAGAGAGAATGATCTATATACAGAGAGACGGAGAGAGAGAATGAGCTATATACAGAGAGACGGAGAGAGAGAATGAGCTATATACAGAGAGAGAGAGAGAGAGGGAGAGAATGAACTATATACAGAGAGAGTGAGCGAGAGAATGAGAGAGAGAGAATGAGCTATATACAGAGAGAGAGAGAGGGAGAGAATGAGCTATATACAGAGAGAGAGAGAGAGAGAGAGAGAGAGAATGAGCTATATACAGAGAGAGGGAGTGAATGAGCTATATACAGAGAGAGAGAGAGGGAGAGAATGAGCTATATACAGAGAGAGAGAGAGAGAGAGGGAGAGAATGAGCTATATACAGAGAGAGAGAGAGGGAGAGAATGAGCTATATACAGAGAGAGAGAGAGAGAGGGAGAGAATGAGCTATATACAGAGAGAGGGAGAGAATGAGCTATATACAGAGAGAGAGAGAGAGAGGGAGAGAATGAGCTATATACAGAGAGAGTGAGCGAGAGAATGAGAGAGAGAGAATGAGCTATATACAGAGAGAGAGAGAGAGAATGAGCTATATACAGAGAGAGAGAGAGAGAGGGAGATAATGAGCTATATATATATATATATAGAGAGAGAGAATGAGCTTTATACTGAGAGAGTGAGAGAGAGAATGAGCTATATACAGAGAGAGTGATAGAGTGAATGTGCTATATACAGAGAGAGGGAGTGAGAGAGAGAATGAGCTATATACTGAGAGAGAGAATGAGCTATATACAGAGAGAGTGAGAGAGAGAATGAGCTATATACAGAGAGAGAGTGAGAGAGAGAATGAGCTATATACAGAGACAGTGAGAGAGAGGATGAGGTATATACAGAGAGAGAGAGTGAGAGAGAGAATGAGCTATATAAAGAGAGAGTGAGAGAGAGAATGAGCTATATACAAAAAGAGAGTGAGAGAGAGAATGAGCTATATACAGAAAGAGTGAGAGAGAATGAGCTATATACAGAGAGAGTGAGAGAGAGAATGAGCTATATACAGAGAGAGTGAGAGAGAGAATGATCTATATACAGAGAGAGTGAGAGAGAGAATTAGCTATATACAGAGAGACTGAGAGAGAGAATGAGCTATATACAGAAAGAGTGAGAGAGAATGAGCTATATACAGAGAGAGTGAGAGAGAGAGAATGAGCTATATACAGAGAGAGTGAGAGAGAGAGAATGAGCTATGTACAGAGAGAGTGAGAGAGAGAGAATGAGCTATATACAGAGAGAGTGAGAGAGAGAATGAGCTATATACAGAGAGACTGAGAGAGAGAATGAGCTATATACAGAGAGACTGAGAGAGAGAATGAGCTATATACAGAGAGACTGAGAGAGAGAATGAGCTATATACAGAGTGAGTGAGTGAGGGAGAGAATGAGCTATATACAGAGAGAGTGAGAGAGAGAATGAGCTATATACAGAGAGAGTGAGAGAGAGAATGAGCTATATACAGAGAGAGTGAGAGAGAGAGAATGAGCTATATACAGAGAGAGTGAGAGAGGGAGAGAATGAGCTATATACAGTGAGAGAGAGAAAGAATTAGCTATATACAGAGAGAGAGAGAATGAGCTATATACAGAGAGCGTGAGAGAGAGTGAGTATGAGCTATATATAGAAAGAGTGAGCGAGAGAGAGAATGAGCTATATACAGAAGGAGTGAGTGAGAGAGAGAATGAGCTATATACAGAGAGAGTGAGAGAGAGAATGAGCTATATACAGAGAGAGTGAGAGAGAGAATGAGCTATATACAGAGAGAGTGAGAGAGAGAGAATGAGCTATATACAGAGAGAGTGAGAGAGAGAAAATGAGCTATATACAGAGAGACGGAGAGAGAGAATGAGCTATATACAGAGAGAGTGAGAGAGAGAGAATGAGCTATATACAGAGAGAGTGAGAGAGAGAGAGAGAATGAGCTATATACAGAGAGACGGAGAGAGAGAATGAGCTATATACAGAGAGAGTGAGAGAGAGAGAATGAGCTATATACAGAGAGAGTGAGAAACAGAGAATGAGCTATATACAGAGAGAGTGAGAGAGAGAGAATGAGCTATATACAGAGAGAGTGAGAGAGAGAGAATGAGCTAAATACAGAGTGAGAGAGAGAGAATGAGCTATATACAGAGAGAGTGAGAGAGAGAGAATGAGCTATATACAGAGAGACGGAGAGAGAGAATGAGCTATATACAGAGAGAGTGAGAGAGAGAGAATGAGCTATATACAGAGAGACTGAGAGAGAGAATGAGCTATATACAGAGAGAGTGAGAGAGAGAGAATGAGCTATATACAGAGAGAGTGAGAGAGAGAGAATGAGCTATATACAGAGAGAGTGAGAGCGAGAGAATGAGCTATATACAGAGAGAGTGAGCTATATACAGAGAGAGTGAGAGTGAGAGACTGAGCTGTATACAGAGAGAGTGAGAGAGAGAGAATGAGCTATATACAGAGAGATGGAGAGAGAGAGTGAGCTATATACAGAGAGAGTGAGAGAGAGAGAATGATCTATATACAGAGAGACGGAGAGAGAGAATGAGCTATATACAGAGAGACGGAGAGAGAGAATGAGCTATATACAGAGAGAGAGAGAGAGAGGGAGAGAATGAACTATATACAGAGAGAGTGAGCGAGAGAATGAGAGAGAGAGAATGAGCTATATACAGAGAGAGAGAGAGGGAGAGAATGAGCTATATACAGAGAGAGAGAGAGAGAGAGAGAATGAGCTATATACAGAGAGAGGGAGTGAATGAGCTATATACAGAGAGAGAGAGAGGGAGAGAATGAGCTATATACAGAGAGAGAGAGAGAGAGGGAGAGAATGAGCTATATACAGAGAGAGAGAGAGGGAGAGAATGAGCTATATACAGAGAGAGAGAGAGAGAGGGAGAGAATGAGCTATATACAGAGAGAGGGAGAGAATGAGCTATATACAGAGAGAGAGAGAGAGAGGGAGAGAATGAGCTATATACAGAGAGAGTGAGCGAGAGAATGAGAGAGAGAGAATGAGCTATATACAGAGAGAGAGAGAGAGAATGAGCTATATACAGAGAGAGAGAGAGAGAGGGAGATAATGAGCTATATATATATATATATAGAGAGAGAGAATGAGCTTTATACTGAGAGAGTGAGAGAGAGAATGAGCTATATACAGAGAGAGTGATAGAGTGAATGTGCTATATACAGAGAGAGGGAGTGAGAGAGAGAATGAGCTATATACTGAGAGAGAGAATGAGCTATATACAGAGAGAGTGAGAGAGAGAATGAGCTATATACAGAGAGAGAGTGAGAGAGAGAATGAGCTATATACAGAGACAGTGAGAGAGAGGATGAGGTATATACAGAGAGAGAGAGTGAGAGAGAGAATGAGCTATATAAAGAGAGAGTGAGAGAGAGAATGAGCTATATACAAAAAGAGAGTGAGAGAGAGAATGAGCTATATACAGAAAGAGTGAGAGAGAATGAGCTATATAGAGAGAGTGAGAGAGAGAATGAGCTATATACAGAGAGAGTGAGAGAGAGAATGAGCTATATACAGAGAGAGTGAGAGAGAGAATGAGCTATATACAGAGAGACTGAGAGAGAGAATGAGCTATATACAGAAAGAGTGAGAGAGAATGAGCTATATACAGAGAGAGTGAGAGAGAGAGAATGAGCTATATACAGAGAGAGTGAGAGAGAGAGAATGAGCTATGTACAGAGAGAGTGAGAGAGAGAGAATGAGCTATATACAGAGAGAGTGAGAGAGAGAATGAGCTATATACAGAGAGACTGAGAGAGAGAATGAGCTATATACAGAGAGACTGAGAGAGAGAATGAGCTATATACAGAGAGACTGAGAGAGAGAATGAGCTATATACAGAGTGAGTGAGTGAGGGAGAGAATGAGCTATATACAGAGAGAGAGAGAGAGAGAGAGAATGAGCTATATACAGAGAGATGGAGAGAGAGAGTGAGCTATATACAGAGAGAGTGAGAGAGAGAGAATGAGCTATATACAGAGAGACGGAGAGAGAGAATGAGCTATATACAGAGAGACGGAGAGAGAGAATGAGCTATATACAGAGAGAGAGAGGGAGAGAATGAACTATATACAGAGAGAGTGAGCGAGAGAATGAGAGAGAGAGAATGAGCTATATACAGAGAGAGAGAGCGAGGGAGAGCATGAGCTATATACAGAGAGAGAGAGAGAGAGAGAGAGAATGAGCTATATACAGAGAGAGGGAGTGAATGAGCTATATACAGAGAGAGAGAGAGGGAGAGAATGAGCTATATACAGAGAGAGAGAGTGAGAGAGAGAGAATGAGCTATACACAGAGAGACGGAGAGAGAGAATGAGCTATATACAGAGAGACGGAGAGAGAGAATGAGCTATATACAGAGAGAGAGAGAGAGAGAATGAGCTATATACAGAGAGAGAGAGAGAGAGGGAGAGAATGAACTATATACAGAGAGAGTGAGCGAGAGAATGAGAGAGAGAGAATGAGCTATATACAGAGAGAGAGAGAGGGAGAGAATGAGCTATATACAGAGAGAGAGAGAGAGAGAGAGAGAGAATGAGCTATATACAGAGAGAGGGAGTGAATGAGCTATATACAGAGAGAGAGAGAGGGAGAGAATGAGCTATATACAGAGAGAGAGAGAGAGAGAGGGAGAGAATGAGCTATATACAGAGAGAGAGAGAGGGAAAGAATGAGCTATATACAGAGAGAGAGAGAGAGAGAGGGAGAGAATGAGCTATATACAGAGAGAGAGAGAGAGAGAGGGAGAGAATGAGCCATATACAGAGAGAGTGAGCGAGAGAATGAGAGAGAATGAGCTATATACAGAGAGAGAGAGAGAGAGAATGAGCTATATACAGAGAGAGAGAGAGAGAGGGAGAGAATGAGATATATATATATATATATATATATATATATATATATAGAGAGAGAGAGAATGAGCTTTATACTGAGAGAGTGAGAGAGAGAATGAGCTATATACAGAGAGAGTGATAGAGTGAATGAGCTATATATAGAGAGAGGGAGTGAGAGAGAGAATGAGCTATATACTGAGAGAGAGAATGAGCTATATACAGAGAGTGAGAGAGAGAATGAGCTATATACAGAGAGAGAGTGAGAGAGAGAATGAGCTATATACAGAGACAGTGAGAGAGAGGATGAGGTATATACAGAGAGAGAGAGTGAGAGAGAGAATGAGCTATATAAAGAGAGAGTGAGAGAGAGAATGAGCTATATACAAAAAGAGAGTGAGAGAGAGAATGAGCTATATACAGAAAGAGTGAGAGAGAATGAGCTATATACAGAGAGAGTGAGAGAGAGAGAATGAGCTATATACAGAGAGAGTGAGAGAGAGAATGAGCTATATACAGAGAGAGTGAGAGAGAGAATGAGCTATATACTGAGAGACTGAGAGAGAGAATGAGCTATTTACAGAGAGAGTGAGAGAGAATGAGCTATATACAGAGAGAGTGAGAGAGAGAATGAGCTATATACAGAAAGAGTGAGAGAGAGAGAATGAGCTATATACAGAGAGAGTGAGAGAGAGAGAATGAGCTATATACAGAGAGAGTGAGAGAGAGAGAGAATGAGCTATGTACAGAGAGAGTGAGAGAGAGAGAATGAGCTATATACAGAGAGAGTGAGAGAGAGAGAATGAGCTATATACAGAGAGAGTGAGAGAGAGAGAATGAGCTATATACAGAGAGACTGAGAGAGAGAATGAGCTATATACAGAGAGACTGAGAGAGAGAATGAGCTATATACAGAGAGACTGAGAGAGAGAATGAGCTATATACAGAGACTGAGAGAGAGAATGAGCTATATACAGAGTGAGTGAGTGAGAGAGAATGAGCTATATACAGAGAGAGTGAGAGAGAATGAGCTATATACAGAGAGAGTGAGAGAGAGAGAATGAGCTATATACAGAGAGAGTGAGAGAGGGAGAGAATGAGCTATATACAGAGAGAGTGAGAGACGGAGAGAATGAGCTATATACAGTGAGAGAGAGAGAGAGAATTAGCTATATACAGAGAGCGTGAGAGAGAGTGAGAATGAGCTATATATAGAAAGAGTGAGCGAGAGAGAGAATGAGCTATATACAGAAGGAGTGAGTGAGAGAGAGAATGAGCTATATACAGAGAGAGTGAGAGAGAGAATGAGCTATATACAGAGAGAGTGAGAGAGAGAATGAGCTATATACAGAGAGTGAGAGAGAGAGAATGAGCTATATACAGAGAGAGTGAGAGAGAGAGAATGAGCTATATACAGAGAGAGTGAGAGAGAGAGAATGAGCTATATACAGAGAGACGGAGAGAGAGAATGAGCTATATACAGAGAGAGTGAGAGAGAGAGAATGAGCTATATACAGAGAGCGTGAGAGAGAGTGAGAATGAGCTATATATAGAAAGTGTGAGCGAGAGAGAGAATGAGCTATATACAGAAAGAGTGAGTGAGAGAGAGAATGAGCTATATACTGAGAGAGTGAGAGAGAGAATGAGCTATATACAGAGTGAGTGAGTGAGGGAGAGAATGAGCTACATACAGTGAGAGAGAGAGAGAATGAGCTATATACAGAGAGCGTGAGAGAGAGTGAGAATGAGCTATATATAGAAAGTGTGAGCGAGAGAGAGAATGAGCTATATACAGAAAGAGTGAGTGAGAGAGAGAATGAGCTATATACTGAGAGAGTGAGAGAGAGAATGAGCTATATACAGAGAGAGTGAGAGAGAGAATGAGCTATATACAGAGAGACTGAGAGAGAGAATGAGCTATATACAGAGAGAGGGAGAGAATGAGCTATATACAGAGAGAGGGAGAGAATGAGCTATATACAGAGAGAGAGAGAGAGGGAGAGAATGAGCTATATACAGAGAGAGTGAGCGAGAGAATGAGAGAGAGAGAATGAGCTATATACAGAGAGAGGGAGAGAGAAGGAGCTATATACAGAGAGAGGGAGTGAATGAGCTATATACAGAGAGAGGGAGAGAATGAGCTATATACAGAGAGAGGGAGAGAATGAGCTATATACAGAGAGAGAGAGAGGGAGAGAATGAGCTATATACAGAGAGAGAGAGAGAGAGGGAGAGAATGAGCTGTATACAGAGAGAGGGAGAGAATGAGCTATATACAGAGAGAGAGAGAGAGAGAGAGGGAGAGAATGAGCTATATACAGAGAGAGTGAGAGAGAGAATGAGCTATATACAGGGAGAGAGAGAGAGAGAATGAGCTACATACAGAAAGAGTGAGGGAGAGAGAGAATGAGCTATATACAGAGAGACTGAGAGAGAGAATGAGCTATATACAGAAAGAGTGAGAGAGAGAGAATGAGCTATATACAGAAAGAGTGAGCGAGAGAGGATGAGCTATATACAGAGAGACGGAGAGAGAGAGAGAGAGAATGAGCTATATACAGAAAGAGTGAGAGAGAGGATGAGCTATATACAGAAAGAGTGAGAGAGAGAGGATGAGCTATATATAGAAAGAGTGAATGAGAATGAGCTTTATACTGAGAGAGTGAGAGAGAGAATGAGCTATATACAGAGAGAGTGATAGAGTGAATGAGCTATATACAGAGAGAGGGAGTGAGAGAGAGAATGAGCTATATACAGAGAGAGTGATAGAGTGAATGAGCTATATACAGAGAGAGAGAGAGAGAGAGAATGAGCTATATACAGAGAGAGTGAGAGAATGAGCTATATACAGAGAGAGAGAGAAAGAGAGTGATGCTCTCCTGCCTTTAACTACAGCTGCAGTTCGAGGAAGCAGCACAGTAATTATGATTGTGTGCTTCATATGCAGCAGCTTTATTTTACTGAGTAACACTTTCCTCCTTCTGCTCATTCTGACACTTGGCCTACTTTCCCTCAGAACAGGCTCAGAGTCGTTCATCTGCACTGGTCATCATCCTCACTGAGCTGTGGAGAAACACTGCAGCTTAGAGAAGAAATAAACAGGATCTCCGTTCAGAGCACGCTGCGTAGAACCATGCTAAACTCCTGACAGCAGTTCACTGAGGGAGAGTCCATATTTTATTAATTACCCTCTACGATGCTTTAATCTGCTCTCCTGCTATGTGAGCTGATGTTTCAGTGCAGCAGTCACTGCAGACCAAATATACTAATACAGCAGAAACGCTGACGGATTGATCAAAGAGCTGTCCCACTTCATTCTGCTCATCCTCTGTCTGAAGCAGCCGCAGCTTCAGCAGATCTGCTGGAGGAATTTGCTGTTAATTTGATTCTTACTGAGAGACATCAGACCCTCCAGACTCTCCTTCATTAGCCTTTTCCTTCTAATCCAGCTAGGACGTGTACCGGCATCACCGGAATATAGCCAGCTCCTCCTGGATCCTCAGTGTGGTTTCACTCCAAACCAGCTCACAGCAGAATCCATCACTGATGATGAGGCCATCAAACCCTCAGCACTACTCTGTGTGATCCGTCAGGATTTTCTGCTCTTTACAGGGATCCAAGAACGCTAAGGTTGACTATCAGCTGATGCTGATCTGACCTGATCTTTGGTTTTCTTGTGTGTGTTTTAATTTTGGTGTGTGATCAGGTCTGACTGCCCCCTGCGATGATGTGGACATTTACTGAAGAAATGCTGAGTGACTGCAACTTCAGGTGACTGCTGAGATGCCACAGCAGAAGAGAGAGGAAGACGATGGAGAAGGAGATGGAGAAGGTGAGTGACAAGACTGAGAAGAAGATGAGGACGAAAAAGATGGAGAAAGAAAGAAGAAGCATGACGACAAAGTAAAGAAAAAGTAAAACAAGAAAAAGATGGACAAGAAGAAAGAAAGGAAGGAGAATAGAATGAGGAGAAGGAAGAGGAGATGAAGGTGAGTGACAAGATTGAGAAGGAAAAGATATGGAAGGAAAGAAGAAGCAGAACAAGGTGAAGAAGAAGAAAGACGAGATGGAGAAGGAGATGAAGGACAAGAAGGAGAAAGAAAGTGAGAAGGGAAAGAACAGGAAGAAGAAGGAGGACAAGATGGACAAGGAAAAAGAGAATGAGGAGAAGGAGATGGAGGTATAATAGTACAATAGTAATAGTGCAGTAATTTTACAGTGTGGTGAATTGACAGCAGATTCACTCTGCTGTAACGTTCGCAGCAGCACCTCCTTCTTCTCCCATTTGAATGCACTGTTCCTGATAAGTTCAGAATGGAGCGCCTGTTAAATTAGAATATTTTTAGTCCAGAACCGCTCACAGTAAAATCAGTTTCACCTGCCAGTGTTCAGAGGAAACGTGGCTCAAACACGGTGAATCTGAGGAGGTGCAGATACTATAGTTTACACTAAAACAGATACAGATGTTTAAGATGTTCTGCAGATGTTCCTCACTGCTGTGGGGTGTCACCATGTTCATTCACTCCACTATGACTATCTCTGTGACAGTGAAGTAAGTAGAACACAAAAAAACAAGAAAGGATCAGAACTGGATCAATGTAAATGTAGAACAGGGGAACCCAACCTAGTCCTGGATATGTACCAGCCTGGGGAGTTCAGATCCAGCACACCTGACAGTGATACCCGGACTTCTCTGAAGGCCTTCAGTACCTGGATCAAGTGTGCTGGACGGTTGATCTCCAGGACCAGGATTCAGCAGCTTTAAATGAGAGAAAAGATGGTTCTTCAGCGGTTCTTTAGTGAAGGGAATGGTTCTACTCGTAAATCTGTGGCTCGTTCATACTTAATGTAGAAACAAGTGAATGAACTAGTTTTATTCAACCACAATAAATAATTTGAATGAATGATTCAACAATGTGAGTTGAATAAAACTAGTTTGGTTGTTTGTTACTACATCGTCACTTTTAGGTTGATCTGATGATCAGTGTGTGTACAGAACCATTTCATGTTTAAACGGTTCTTCACATAGTGAAATGGTTCTTCAGATTGATAAAGTGTTGTATATGGTTTTACATGGAACCTTACTGAAGATGGTTCTATATAGCACCAAAAGGGTTCTGCTATTTTTATAAGCTTGAATTTGTCACAATAGCAGGACTCTTTTTGTTGCTATACAGAACCATCTACAACACATTCTCCATCAATCTGAAGAACCCTTTTTACCACGTGAAGAAACCACTAGGCATGCAAATGGTTCTTGGAGCCCATGGCTGCCTTTCCTAATCTGTTCTGTTGGGTTTGTAAGCGGAGAGTTTAGCTGACCTTGGCTTCGACCTCACAGGCCTCACAAGATCAAATCAGACTATTTTCTGTGCAAAACGATTAATCACCCAATTACGTCCCTCAGGCCGAACTCGGACCCAATCAGGACAGCCGGATATCAATAACAATATTTATGATATCCAGTGTCAGAGCTGAGGAGCGGTGATGAGGCGGAGCGTAACTGATGGAGACGGTGGGGCTGATTGGGTTGCAGCGTCACACAGCAACATCGCTCCAGTCGTTCAGCAGGTTTTAGAACCGCTGCTGTAATTGCTTCTGCAAATCCGGACCAAGTCCTTTATTTCAGATTAATTACAGTAATCAGAGCATATCAGAGTCAGATTAATATTTGGAATTGTAATGAGAATCTGAGCGAGTGATGACATTGAAGGGGTGATGGCAAGATTCAAATCAACGTGTAATCAACATGCAGCCATGGAGAACGTGCAGAATATGCAGATGCGGCCGCTGAATGTTCCGTAAGCAGCGCTGGAACGTTTAGATTTGGTTCGCTTGTTCTCTGCCTCTTTATTATGAACTACAATCACAGTTTAGAGGGCATGTCTGAAAGGGCCCCTTAGTCACATTTGTTAAAGATGGTTCTTCAAGGATTCTTAAGTAAAGGAAATGGTTCGATAGAGAACCATAAACACTCAAAGAACCCTTTGCATGATTAAAGGGTATTTCAGCTGTTTTTAGACATTTAGTCCACCCAAAATGAGGGAAGTGCAGGGTTCTTGTTTAGCCATGGGTGGGTCCACTGTAACAGAGAGGGTCAGTTTAACACCTGACAGAAAACAATGACCCATTTATTTTAGGACGGCAAATAAAAACATCACACATCACCCCACTTCAGGTTGTTCCCCCTGCGTCTGTTTGTCACACTTTTCCTTAAGGTAAACATTGGTGTTCGGTAGAACCGTCCCTGAATCTCCCTTTGACACCTCGGTAACATTTTCCAGAACTGAAACATGCCTGCGCAGCCGTAGCGGTGATGGCTGGTGCTCTCGCTGATGATTGGTCAGGGTGAGGGGGCAGAAGGTAAAACCTGCTCAGATTATACTGATTAATATCATTTTTCCCACCTGTTGGAACACATGGACACAACTGAATGTCAGTGTTTTTGTTTAGTCAGTGTTTATGGGCAGCAGAAATCACTGCACTTCAATAAAAGAAGTTTGTCTTTTAAATGATGCAGCACAATAGATTCTGTTTACTGTGCCCAAGGACACAAACTGACCAGATAAAAAGGTCCAGTTTGATTTCAGATTGTCTAATGAATAAGAGCTGACATTACTAATGATTAAAAAGGCTCTGTTGTGATGCTGAGTTGCTTTGGCCTGTTTTCAGCTCAACTCCCTCCACACCTTCATCCTCTAATACAGACTTGGTTTACAGCACTGTATTATTATGCAAAGTTACGCTGATGGTCATGAAGACTGAAATCGGTCTACATTCCTACAGACTTACAGACAATAGTTAATGAAAGTGACTGTATTTGTCTTCTTTAAGCTTCACCAGCACATTCATGCTGGCAGCTCAGTGTACAAGTTCACTCAGTGCGTGTTAGTAAAGGACTGTAATTTCCTTTATAGGTCACTGGGGGGTAATTATCTTCTGAATCAGAGGATGGGAGTCGAGGTTCCTCCTCCTGCTGCAGCTGGAAAATTGACATTTGCTCTTCTATAAATGATGAATCACAGAAGTGCCGAGCCACGCAGCTTTAGAGACAGCGTCACTCTCACTGTCAGCATGGTTGTCTAAGTGCTGTCCGCTTAGGAGACGTTATAACCACTTAATTCTTCTTCTTCTTGTTTCGGCTGCTCCCTTTAGGGGTCACCACAGCGGATCATCTACCTCCATCTTTCCCAATCCGTTGCCTCCTCTACTTTTACACCAACCATCTCCATGTCCACCTTCACTACATCCATAAACCTTCTCTGAGGTCTACCTCTTCTCCTTCTACCCGGCAGCTCCATCTCCAACATTCTTTGACCAATATATCCACTATTCCTCCTCAACACATGTCCAAACAATCTCAACCTGGCCTCTCTGGCTTTATCTCCAAACTGCTCCACCTTCACTGTCCCTCTGATCTGCTCATTTCTAATGTTGTCCATCCTTGTCACTCCCAATGAAAATCTCAGCATCTTCATCTCAGCCACCTCCAGCTCAGCCTCCTGTCTTTTAGACAGAGCCACAGTCTCCAAACCATACATCATAGCAGGACGCACTACTGTCTTGTAAACCTTCCCCTTCACTCTTGCTGCTATCCTTCTGTCACGCATCAGCCCTGACACCTGTCTCCACCCACTCCATCCAGCCTGCACCCTCTTCTTCACCCATTTTTACACTGTCCATTGCTCTGCATGGTTGACCCAAGATATTTGAAGTCATCCACCTTTACCTCACCACTGTCTCACTATACTCATACATGTCCTGCACCACCCTAACATACTTTTCAGTTACACCTGACTTCCTCATACAGTACCACAGTTCCTCTCTTGGCACCCTATCATATGCCTTCTCTAGATCCACAAAGACACAATGTAGCTCCTTCTGACCTTCTCTGTACTTCTCTACCAACACTCTCAATGCAAAAATTGCATCTGTGGTACTCTTTCTGGGCATGAAACCAAACTGCTGCTCACTGATCTGAACCTCTCGCCTTAGCCTTGCTTCAACAACTCTTTCCCATACCTTCATGGTGTGGCTCATCAACTTTATACCTCTGTAGTTACTGCAGCTCTGCACATCACCCTTGTTCTTAAAAATGGGGACCTGTACACTGCTTCTCCACTCACCAGGCATCCTCTCACTCTCCAGGATTTTGTTAAACAACCTGGTTAAAAAGTCCACTGCCTTCTCTCCCAAACATCTCCATACCTCCACAGGTATGTCATCTGGACCAACTGCCTTTCCATTCTTCATCCTTTTTAAAGCTGCCCTCACTTCCTCCTTACTAATTCTCTGCACTTCCTGATCCACTATCCCCCCCCCCCCCATTGTCCTCCTCTCTCTCTTGTTTTCCTCATTCATTAGTTCTTCAAAGAACTCCTTCCATCTACTCAACACTCTCTGTTCACTCACTAGTACATTTCCCTCTCTATCCTTTATCAGCCTAACCTGCTGTACATCCTTTCCAGCTCTATCTCTCTGTTTAGCCAAACGATACAAGTCCTTTACTCCGTCTTTACTGTCCAGCCTTTCATACAGCTCATCATAGGCCTGAGCCTTTGCCTTTGCCACCTTTCTTTTCGCTATGCGACTAGCCTCACAGCACTCCTGCCTACTTCCTTCATCTCTCTGGTTATCCCACTTTTTCTTAGCTGCCTTCTTCTTCTGAATACTCTCCTGGACTTCCTCATTCCACCACCAACTTTCCTTGTCTTCTTTCCTCTGACCAGATGAAACACCCAACCCATTTTTGCCAGTTTCTCTCACCACCTTAGCTGTAGTTTCCCAGTCCTCAGGTAGCTCCTCACTGCCCCCAAGGGCCTGTTGCAATTTTTCCCTGAACTGCCTGCAACCATTCTCCTCCTTCAGCTTCCACCATCTAATCTTTGGCCCTGTCTTCACTCTCTTCCTCTTCGTTTCTAATCTCATTCTACAGAGAACCACCCTATGCTGCCTTGCTACACTTTCCCCTGGTACAACTTTACAATCTCCAATCTCCTTTAGGTGGCATCTCCTGCTAAGGATATAATCCCCCTGTGTGCACCTCCCTCCACTCTTGTATGTCACCCTGTGTTCTTCCCTCTTATGAAAATACGTGTTCACCACAGCCATTTCCATTCTCTTTGCAAAATCTACAACCATCTGACCTTCCGCATTTCTGTCTTTCACACCATACATACCCAGCACCTCTTCATCCCCTCTGTTCCCTTCACCAACATATCCATTGAAGTCTGCACCAATCACTAATCTCTCCTCTCTAGGGAGACCATCTACCACTTCATCCATCTTACGCCAAAATTCCTCTTTCTCCTCTAACTGACAACCAACCTGTGGTGCAGATGAACTGACCACATTCAAAATTACACCATCAACCTCCAACTTCAGGTTCATGATCCTGTCTGACACTCTCTTTACATCCAGAACACTTTTCACAAGCTGTTCCTTTAGGATTATCCCTACTCCATTTCTCTTCCTCTCTACACCATGATAGAACAGTTTGAATCCACCTCCAATGTTCCTGGCCTTGCTTCCTTTCCATCTGGTCTCCTGGACACACAGAATATCGTCCTTCCTTCTCTCCATCATGTCTGCAAGCTCTCTGCCTTTACCAGTCATTGTCCCTATGTTCAGAGTCCCTACGCTAACCTCCACACTCCTGCCTTTCCTTCTCTCTCGCTGCCTTCTAACCTGCTTTATTCCTCTCCTCTTTGATGGTCTTCTACCTACAGTAGTCCAATTTCCACCGGCACCCTGCTGGTCAACAGCACCGGATGCGGTCGTTGTTAACCTGGGCCTCGACCGATCCGGTATGGCAATCATATTTGTGATACGCATGATAGTTTTGGCACAAGTTTTACGCCGGATGCCCTTCCTGACGCAACCCTCACCATTTATCCGAGCTTGGGACCGGCACCAGAAGTACACAAAGTACACCCCTAATGGCTGGTTTGTTATAACCACTTAATTCACATGATAAAAAGCATCCCAGCACAGAAACTCAGAAGTGCGGCAGTAAGCATGCTGGAGCTGCGGACTTGTGCAAAGCATTAGAATTTTATTGTTAGATTTGAACCTGAGAAAGAAGAAAACGGGAACGTTAACTGGGCACATCGCTCTTTCCTAAAACGTTAAATGTTATGATGAATGCAAACGCTGAACTCTTTGAGTGCCACGTTTGTTTGATGTCCATACAGGTTCCCATGAATCTGTCAAACGAAGAAATGAACAAACTATGTCGTTATCCTTCTTCAGCCGTCCTACAGCACCAGCAGAGCTTTGGCCCAGTAGCAGAGTACACATTTAAAAGAGACTGTCTTTCAGGGTTCTTTAATAATGTAAATTGTTCTATGTTGAATCACAAATAGTCAGAGAACTCTTTGCATGATTGAGCGGTTCTTTGTGTCGTAAAAGGGTTCTTCAGATCGATGTGCTGTAGATTGTTCTAAAAAGGGTTTTGATATTGTTACAAGCTTGAACAGAAAACTTTCTGGCACTGTATGATATTCTATGCAACACATTCTCCATTGATCTGTGTTCTCTGAATGTTCATGGTTCAATACATTAGCGTGTCAAATAAATAAACATTTGATGTCGTCTCAGCTTATAATTTTTAAATTAAAAATCAGTGCATGCATGTTAGTGCTGCTGTGTGAAAACATCGGCCCTCCCTACATTTTATTTTGCCCCTCTCAAGAAGTAAGCGCCCATCCAGCACTGTGTATGCACCACTTAAAGTGGAATGAGAAAATTCGAACAAGATGCTGAGGCACCTGAATGTAGACTAGCTGTTGGAAATTTTAAGGTGGAATGGGACAATTCGCATAAGAACCTGGCGAAAAATAAGCCACTCCAAACTTATTGTTGCTGTGTCACAGAAGCAGCAGGTCAGTATTGTTTTGTCCTGTTTGCTGATGTTTGTGCAGCTGATCAGCTTCACAGCAGCAACTGTAGCGACAATTTGGTAACCCAGAGCCGAGCTAACGTTAGCTACAGTACTTGCGGTGGCTTTGTTTGGTCCAACATTTATGTTGTTTCTACAATGTTTCTGAAGAGTTTCATAGCCAGAAAGATCTAAAACGCATTGTCAGCCTAAGCAACGCACCTCTGTGAATTTGGGGGGGCGGAGCTTCTGAAGGAGCACTGAGAGGAGGGGGCTGTTTGATATTCTGTTGAGGTCAAACATCAACTGTCATTCTCCACAGTCACAAAGCCCTTTAATGAGGCTGTGCTGAAGTCTGCAGTGCTTCGGCCTGTGAGGTCTGGAGTCTGACACTCGTGTGTTAGTGGAACCAGAACAGAGTACTGAGAAGGTTCCTGTGTTTGAGCAGGAAGGTGTTTTGATGGAGGGTTAGTGTGTGTGGATGATACAGGTGTGTTATTAATTCACTGATGAACTTTCCTAATTGCAATCTGCCTTCATCCCACTCTGTCTTTCTCTACCTTTAAACTGTACATCCTTTATTTAATATAGCCCCCTTTAATACGTGGCTTTAAACTCAGTCTCTCTCTTTCTTTCTTTCTCTCTCTTTCTTTCTCTCTCTCTGTCTGTCTCTCTCTTTCTTTTCTCACTCCCCCCCACCTCATTTCTAAACACCCCCCCACCACATTTCTAACCCCCCCCCCCCGCAAGCTCTTTGAGGATGAAGCTTCTTAAAGATCCTCGGTCCTCCAGTGATCATCGTTTACTCTGTGCTGTATCAGGGCTCCGTTAATTAGGCCTTCAGAGAGATCTGACTCTCCACATAATGACTCACGCGAGGCTGGAGGGTCTTCCACTCACTGTACTAATTAGCACAACATAGATTAGAATATACTGGGGGATGAGAGAGGTGGGTGAAGATGAGGGAGAGAGCAGAGATGAAGAGGCGAGAAAGATCTGACATTATGTGACACTTTGTTTCTCTTTACTTTAATAAACGTCAGTAAAGTTTATCCCATCCTGCTGTCAGAACAGCTGAGAGGTGACGTTCGTCACTTAGAGCAGAGTAAATGAGCTGAGGTCGCTTTCACTCGTGGAGCTGAGCCTCTAATAATCTCAACTGTTCTCAATAATCTCAAATCAAAAATAAGACCCTCATTCATTTCATTAGGGAACAGATATCAAATCCAAAATGCCCTCTCATTTCTCATAACACTGCGTTTGGAGCGTGCCTCTAAAAACCTCCTGCAGCACATCCTGCGCTGCCCCGGGCTCAAGAAGGACGCTGGAGGGAGGACTGAAGGTCACAGCAGCCATTTTAACTTTATTTTCCATTCCAAACAAACACAATCTCACCAAACCAAAGCTGTGCACTTTTCAGTGGCTTCAAAACTGGACTGTACAGCCCTTTTCTCCCATGCACTTTTCAGCTCTTCAGTCTGTCGCTGCTGCTCATTCCGCTCCTCTCTCCGTTTCCCCTGGGCTCTTTTAAAAACACTCACACTCAGCTGGCTGCATGAGCACCGGAGCTGAGAGGGAACAAGAGCTTGTTGCTCCGCTTCCATCACCGCCCCTGTTCTCCAGCTCATCCACCTGGATCAAACACGAGGCAAATTAAAGCAGGCTTGCTGCAGGAGTCGGGGTTCACTGTATCCTGCTCCCTTGCCTTCCTGCCGGCTCTCGCGGTTGGCATCGTGGCCCAGGGAACGGGAGCATGCCATGTTGCTCTAACCCATCACCCTACCCCTCTATCTCAACAACAATCAGAATACCTTAACTCCAGATGCGAAACAGGGTAAGGGCTAAGTGTTGGGGGCGAGGGGTGAAGTGGGATTGGTCCTCAGTCAGCAGACAGTGAGCCAATCAGACACAGTATCACTCCTGTGCTGAGCTTATATTAGCCTGACATGAAGAGACATCGGCTTCTGCTCTGAGACGAACGCCCCCTGCTGTTTATCAGAGTTGCCCCCTACTGTTTGTCAGAGCGCCCTAGCTGTTTATCAGAGCGTCCCCTACTGTTTATCAGAGCTCCCCCTGCTGTTCCCCCTGCTGTTTATAAGCGTCGCCCCCTGCTGTTTATCAGTCACCCCCTGATGTTTATCAGCATCGCCCCCTGCTGTTTATCAGAGCGTCCCCTACTGTTTATCAGAGCTCCCCCTGCTGTTCCCCCTGCTGTTTATCAGTTGTCCCCTGCTGTTTATCAGAGTGCCCCCTGCTGTTTATAAGCATCGCCCCCTGCTGTTTATCAGAGCACCCCCTGCTGTTTATCAGAGCTCCCCCTGCCGTTCCCCCTGCTGTTTGTCAGAGTCGCCCCCTGCTGTTTGTCAGAGTCGCCCCCTGCTGTTTGTCAGAGTCGCCCCCTGCTGTTTATCAGAGCGCCCCCTGCTGTTTATCAGAGCGCCCCCTACTGTTTATCAGAGCGTCCCCTACTGTTTATCAGATTCACCCCCTACTGTTTATCAGAGCTCCCCCTGCTGTTCCCCCTGCTGTTTATAAGCGTCGCCCCCTGCTGTTTATCAGTCACTCCCTGATGTTTATCAGCATCGCCCCCTGCTGTTTATCAGAGCGTCCCCTACTGTTTATCAGAGCTCCCCCTGCTGTTCCCCCTGCTGTTTATAAGCGTCGCCCCCTGCTGTTTATCAGAGTCACCCCCTGATGTTTATCAGAGTTGCCCCCTACTCTTTGTCAGAGCACCCCCTGCTGTTTATCAGATTCACCCCCTGCTGTTTATCAGTTGTCCCCTGCTGTTTATCAGAGTGCCCCCTGCTGTTTATAAGCATCGCCCCCTGCTGTTTATCAGAGCACCCCCTGCTGTTTATCAGAGCTCCCCCTGCCGTTCCCCCTGCTGTTTGTCAGATTCACCCCCTGCTGTTTATCAGTTGTCCCCTGCTGTTTATCAGAGTGCCCCCTGCTGTTTATAAGCATCGCCCCCTGCTGTTTATCAGAGCACCCCCTGCTGTTTATCAGAGCTCCCCCTGCTGTTCCCCCTGCTGTTTATCGGAGTCGCCCCCTGCTGTTTCTCAGAATCGCCCCCTGCTGTTTATCGGAGTCGCCCCCTGCTGTTTATCGGAGTCGCCCCCTGCTGTTTCTCAGAGCGCCCCACGCTGTTTCTCAGAATCGCCCCCTGCTGTTTATCGGAGTCGCCCCCTGCTGTTTATCAGAGTGCCCCCTGCTGTTTATCAGCGTCGCCCCCTGCTGTTTATCAGAGCACCCCCTGCTGTTCCCCCTGCTATTCCCCCTGCTATTTATCAGAGTCACCCCCTGCTGTTTATCAGAGCACCCCCTGCTCCCCAGTTTCAGTCTCCATTTCCCAAATGCTTTAGCCGAGCACGCTAATGTTCCTCCTCCTAATAAACAGACACACGTTCAGCTCCGCCTCCTCATTATTCACCACCATCACTGTAATATTTCATCATCTACATTAACACAGGAAGGTGATCAGAGGGGCGGTGGAGTTTGAGTTGGTAGCATCTGAAATTTTTAAAACGCAGAGTTAGAAAAGAAAAACATCTCCCAGTGAAAGCCACGTTTTACAGTAGAAATAAACGGAGCTCATTATGCTGGTAGTGAACTACGCTGCCTTACTCAGCTGCCTAAAAACCAGAGAAATGGACCTTAAACAGAAGTTATGACTCTGTTGGGGTTCATCCTAAACTTAGGACAGGATTTGGGTTTAGTCTGTGTAGGATGTTTGTGTGATGCTGTTTTCTGATCTGGAGTTGATGATGAGATTATAAACGGAGGAACTGATATTCTGGAATAGATACTGTCTGATAATTCAGTCCAGACTGAAGTCGTCATGGTTTCTGTAATACAGATCCTGGATTTCAGTTGTTATGTGAATCTACGTGTGGGAGACACCATGAGGGCGTACTCTGCTTTCTCTCCGTTGTCCTCACAGTGGGCGTGCAAACGAGTCTGAGTTTCACTAAAGTAATTACAGTCCGGTCAGTGAGAGACCAGAGCACTGTAATCAGTAAAACCCCCAGAGCTGAATTAACACTACAGTGTCACTTTAAACCCAGAGTTAATTCCACAGTTAAGAGTTAATGCAACACTGGGGATTATATTACACCAGCAGGTGGATTAACAGTAGCAGCTGGATTTATCGTTTGTCTTATTACTACAGACTTACAACAGCACAGAGCCTGGATGTAGACATGCAGCGTCTGTTCCATTAAACCAATTATATAACATACAAACATGAACGTGATCACATGACCACTGCACACATCAGTGGACTGTAGCTGTGTTGAGTTTTATTCGTTTATATTTTCTCTTCTTTGTTTTCAGACACACTGTATACGAGGGTAAATATGTTTAAAACATTTATCTTTAGGTCTACATACATTTTATATATTTATATTCAGGGAAACACAGTATAAAATGGGGAAGGTCATGGTCTGTATTCTGTTAACTGAATCCACAGGATTACTGTATCAAGGTAAATAATCTGATTATTTACATTCCCAACTTTTTTGGACATGAGGTTGTAACTTTAAAAAGACATATAATCCAAAAGTAATGGGAAGTAAACATTTAATGCAATGATCTGCAAATCATTACACCATATTTTTGAAAGGAAAATGTTACAAAGACAGCATATTAAACATTGAAACTGAGAAATTTTATTGCTTTTTGAAAAATATTTACCCATTTTGAATTTGATGCCAACAACATTTGGGACGGGGCCTGTTTACCACTGTGTTTCATCACCTCTTCTTTAACAGCTCTCTAAGCGTTTGGGAACTGAGGAGACACGGCTGTAGTTCTGAAAGTAAAATGTTTTCTGTTCTTGTTTGATTCCAAACATTTCAGCTGCTCATCAGTTCAGGGTCTCCTTAGTAATATTTTTCAACTTTTTTGGAGCATGTTGTTGGCCTCAATTTCAGAATGGGCAAATATTTTTCAAAAAACTAAATTTCTCGGTTTCAACATTTGAGATGTTGTCCGTTGTACTATTTTCAATGAAACACAGGGTTTAAATGATTTGCACATAATTGCATTTTGTTTTTATTTATATTTTGCACAGCGTCCCAACTTTTTTGAAAATGTTTTCAATATGAAATCATTAAATAAGTCAAGCATGTACCTGCTGCACTAATTAGCAAACAGCACAAACTGGCAGTGAAAGAGGATCTGATCACTCAGAGAAGAGCTACTGACTCACAGTCGGACGCAAAGCCATCGCCCACTTTAGACATTCTGCCTTGGCAGATTCCCACCAGGATACACTGAGAGATTATCGACTGTTTATAAACACACAATCACAACCACTTCAGCAACACTGGTGGAGACACACAGGCCAACAAAACTGAGGAGAAAAAGTCGCTGTTTCCATGTCCTACTCCTGCATGAGACTTTACTCTGATTGACTGAATATAATATTAAGTTGTAAACATTAATACAGTGATTTTTCAGTAAACCAGGCTGTAGAGAGACAGAACTGTCCTGCCATGAACATCAGGGCCTGCTTTAGTCTCAGTGCTCAGTGCTAGCAGTGCTGCTCAGTGTCTCAGCATGTTTACTCAGTACTCGGTTATTCTGAGTGAATCAGCTTTATTGATAACGGTCTGTAGTCAGACCATCTGTAGAGGCTGTGTTTCCTGTAGCAGGTCAGTCAGACACTTTTGTACAGTGTGAGTTTATAAATTGTAGCAGTGTCTGTCTGGCTTTAGAGGATATTCAGCTACAGCTCAACCAGCCAAACGACTCCAACAAGACGGAAAACTGGAAGCATGAGCTCCTCGGATGCGTCAGCCTCGGATGTGATTCCTGCTATCGCTGTGCTGCTGCTGAAAGAGACAGATGAGGATCAAAACTATCAAAAAGAAGAGCTTTTCTGATGGGGAACTAAACCTCCACTGCAGCGCTGCTCAATCTGAGATCACTGACATAGCAGAGCTAACGAACTTCATTTAATCAGATAGACTTTATTTAACTGATTTAACTGTAATTCACTGGTTTCAGACTCTGTATTTGTGAGTATTAAGATGTTTTCTACCCGGTTCCAGTGAACAACTCACACAGATGGTTTTTGAGGGGGTGGGTTTGTTGTGTTAATTGTAAGGGAGCTTTTTCTTTGATGTTGCTCGTCAGTCAGGCTGTGTTTCTGTAGCGCTGATGAAAGTCTGTCTGAAACATTTTCTTGTTTATACCTCATTTGTGCCCCTTACATTTCAGCACCATGTCCTCATTCTTAAAGAAGATGGCTCTTTTAAAGCTTATTGTTAAAATTTATATATTTTACAAAATGCAATTTTGCTATTTTGTCTCATTATTAAGTCACAGCCAACTTCTCCTGTGCTGTATATAATGTTTTACTATTTTGATTTACTTTGAATTTACAAAGAAAACATTAATATGAAGGGAAACAGCAGTTAAAAGTGCAAGAAACTCAAATAAAAATAAAAAAAACCAAATATCAGCAATTACAAAATATGCATGTGAATATATTGCAGTAATGAGAAGGTGGGTAAACAGAAATGCTTTAAAAAAACCTTTCAAATATATAATAAAATTTTTAGCTGTGCCATATAGAGCTCTTCTAAAGTAGATGAATACTGATTATCTGCATGATGAATGACATTAATATTCATGCCTGTAATAACAATCACTGAGCTCCATCTCTAGCTCTGTGAAAACACGTCCTCTCCGTCGTGTCCTCAGAATCCACTCACGCGTTCGGCCCGGAGCCTGAAGGTGTCCGTGAGCGGTGTCTGACTGCAGCTTAGCTAGAGAGGGCGTGGCCTGCCCGTCCATCAAAACTGTTTACGGTTCTGCAGTTGGCCGGCTCAGTGCTGACACCTTCGGTGTTGGGAGCTCTGAAGAGACCACCGAGGAGTCTGGACTATCCATCACTCTGACAGACAGGCCACTCTCCCACCCAGTCAGGGCCAGAACTCAGTGCCCGCACTGGCAGCACATTTATTTCCCCCATAAATAAACTCAGCCGATAGAAAACACATATACAGCCCATCAGAGACGCTGAGTTAAAGCCACGCCCACACAGCCCTACAGCGTATATACATCATAAGCACTGATTTACTGTGAGAATAATGAAAAAGACGGTCGACAAAAATAATAACAGCATAACATTCAAATAATTTCAACAGACGTGTCTCTAAAAGTCAGCACACCTTAAATTATACGTCAACTTATTACACTGCGTTTTGGAGTTAACTTGCATTTAGTTACTGTTCATAACTCACATCTGTCTCCGATAAACAATATAGAATATATGTTTTATATTTTATCCATAGGGCTGAGAAGAGTCTCCTCTATTTATTTTAGCACAGAAACATCAGCCTGGATGTTTCTAAGTCTCTGATGCCGAATGTGGTGCTGGACTGATGTAAAAGCTGCATGAATTCCGATCTGGCTGTTCAGACTGAGTCGCATCGTCTATCGTTTATCTGTTCAAACTGACACACATCTGTGTCACATACGGAGAAAAAGATCGGGTTTGGGCTTTGGACTTTTACCTGCTGTGTATACGTAGCATAACACTCATTGACTATATATGATATGATATGATATTTACTATGACTAGCTCTTTATATGAGGTAAGCTCCCTCGCCAAAAAATGAGTCACCTTGCATGTTTAAGGTGGTAGTCACTTTTAGACGAGGATGATTAGGCTATAAATAGCTGCAGGGTATTCATAGATTGAGAAGAGGTGGTACATTGCAGTGAATGTCTGGTTCTCTGTGTGGAAATTGGGTCACAAAGCAAATGTGAATGATTGGTTAAAAGGAGTGACTGTGTTTGGGCACCAAAGGCCACAGTGTGAAGGAAGTACTGAGATTTATATATATATTTGTCACTCTGCCTGGATGTCAATGACCATCATGTTAAATCAGTGTTACTATTAACACTGTGTGCTATTAAAACCAGTGTAACTATGTTATTATTGAAAGCAATCAATACATTCTGATGGAGCTCATTTGGTCCGCTCACATAGCACAAACACACTGCACCACTTTATAAGTTCAAACATCTTTCTTCAGGGTCAAATTTGAGTGAACGTGATTTATGTTGATTAATTATTTAAATTGTTTGACAGCCATAATAAAAGTTCCCAACACCAATAAAAGCTCTTTTATAGCAGCGATCAATCAAAGTTTTTTTAGTGCCCTGCTGATTGGGACGCGCACATCTCGTCTCTCATTATCTGCAGCTGTAATTTGCTGAGGTTGCACTGCAGTGGATTCGGAGACACGCAGTGCAACATTGAGAACCTCATCAAACAGCCATCACTCACTGTGCTGCACTGAGCTGCTCTCACAGAGCATCACCGACTCACTGCAGCCCACAGTTAAAGAGCTCTTCATTAACATCACACATTTCAGCCAAAGCAGCTCAGCTGGAGGCCACAGTGCTGAAAAGACATTTGCAGACATCATCCAATCTGACCCCTGTGGTTAAATTCATACATATCATATTTATATTACGTTGTAAAATTATGGATGCAGAGTCTAAATTCCAATTCATTTATTTTTATCCAAATTTTTTCAGCCCAAAAAAAACACGTTAGCATGCTACGCCAGTTTTGACCACAAGGCAGCGGTAGATTTATTCCTTTATTTTTCTCCTTATCTTTAACGAACCAGGTAAAAAACGTACTGAGGAGCTGATTGGCTAGCAAGAATAAGTGTTAAATGTTAAGTAATGTTTTTTTCCACCTGATCCCAAGAGCAAGAGTGGAAAACACACACGCACCCCCTACTGGTCAAAGCTGGTGTAACACGCTAAAATTTAGACCAATCTTTTTTCCATATGTTATAGATCTGCCCCGACTCAGAAGCATTTGATTGAGGTTTTTATGACCGAAGTTACACCAGAGGAGAAGCTACTTCTTGATATATTTTGCAGTGGCAGGTCACTGCTATAAACTTTATGCCGGATTATTGAGCTTAAAGCAAAAACAACCTCATCTCCGTTTCAGTGGTTTGTCACCAGGTGATGAGTAGAGAAAAATGGGTTTGTGTGATTAATAAAGGAATAAACTTTGCCATACAGAGTAAACAACCTTTTGTGTCAGCATCTCCGCGCTGCTGACCAACGTTAACCTGCAGTTTGTGGTGTAAAGTTGCTGCTTCAGCCGCTTTCAGGGGAACAGTTTTCATTTCTCCCTCTAAAGCTGTCAGTATCTGAGAGAGCGAGAGCTCAGCAGGAGGAGATGTTCTTCAGTGTTTGTGTAAAACGTCTACCATGGTGCTGCGGACCCTGACGACCCGGCGCCCCCTGCTGATCTGTGTACATGTTTAGCTTTTTACCAGGTAGCTTATTGTTAGTGAGCGGTTTCAACATCTCCAGCTAACATGGCTTATCTAGTGTTTTGGTTCTAGATATTTCCACTGATCCACTGAATTATCTCTCTGTAGACGTTGGCTGAGTTCTGACAGCTGTGAAGGAGTTTTTCCACAAAGCATTTACGTCCTTTATTTAGTTTGAGCTCCCACATTGTTCTTTGTTTGGTTCTCCAACCATTCTGAACACATCCTTGAATTTCAGTTGTAGCAACTATGATGAGGATAAAGTGATGCACCTTTCTGTGGCACTGCAATGATATGAACATCTGTATTTCTGAGATTTATAGGCAAGTAAGGCAGTAGAACTTGTTTTACCAGCAATTACACCCATCCATTTCTTGAGAAAATGGCCTATCAAGTCCTCCTATGTCTACACACCCGACACACGAGAGAGATTTTACAATTTAAAAGAACAGTCGCAATGTAACTATTCTCTAATGATGTCCGTGACCAAGTATGTAATAATAATAATAATAATAATAATAATAATAATAATAATAGCATTAAATAAACGTCCAGCTAACTTAACATCAGCGTTAGTGAATCATAACAGCAGTGATGTTCCTTCAATAAACGTCTGCCAGCGATGTTTATATTGAGGGAAAGTTACTTTGAAATGTAACGGGTTACAGATTATTAGGTACTCTGTTAAAAATAATAATAATAATAATAATAAAGTAATGAAACATTTTAAGGATTTGATCGAAGTAATGTAACTTGTCACCGATTATTTGGATTTGGCGCACACTGCTGAATGAATGCAGCCGGTCTAGACAGCGAAAAGATGCAAAGACAATGTTCTGAAAAGCACAGATTTGGGTGTAACTCCACTCAGTCACTTTACTTTTTGATTAGTAACTGTAGTGTCACTTTGACATGTTATGCAATATCCTAACTGAAGCACCCTTTTATGTGTATTATTAGAGTGTGGGTCTGAATTGTCACACAGCTGAATTGTGGGCAGTCATGGGAATCAGCCTTGTGACCGTAAGGTCGCCGGTTCAATCCCCAGAGCCGACAGTACGTGACTGAAGTGCCCTTGGGCAAGACACCTAACCCCCAACTGCTCCCCGGACGCTGTGGATAGGACTGCCCACCGCTCCGGGCAAGTGCGCTCACTGCCCCCTAGTGTGTGTTCACTAGTGTGTATGTGGCGTTTTACTGCACGGATGGGTTAAATGCGGAGGTGAAATTTCCCCGTTTGTGGGACTAATAAGGGTCAGTTCATCTTAATCTAATCTAAAGAATAACATCCTAGGAGGAAACACTGAGTGCAACACGCAGTGAAGGCAGAGAATGAGAGTGTATTGAGATCAGAATGAGGCAGTAAGTCGGTGTGTATGTAGTCATTAGAGACACTGACACACTACACACTGACTGTTTCACACAGTATATAATTTAACTTAGAACCCTGCATTTCACTGTAGTGCTGTATTACATAATGCGTATTATATCATAAACATGATACATTGGAAAGATAATAATGATAAAGGAGAAATGAGAGAACTGGCGAGTGGGACTGGGGATGGGGGTGGATGGGAGGCCTGAGAGTATCAGAAGCAGAGCTGGCCTGGTTAGTATTCAGTCCCAGCTCAAGGTTCTGCTCTGGGCTTTATGGAGCTCTGCTGACAGTAAAGGTCAGATCACAATGGGCAGCAATCTGTTAAACCCTCTCCACACACACACACACCGCACCTTCCCTGGATTAAACCTCACAAAAAACAAATGTTCTGTTGGTGTCATCAGTTTGTGTAGGAGCTGATCTCAGACCTGTTCACCCTGTAAAATCTCCAGTTTATTCCACACTGAGGCTTATTACTCAGTAACTACAGGGACTTCAGTGCAAACTGGCTGTGCTATTCTAAGGTTATAGAGGTGTGTAATAAAACTTGGGGTGCGTCCTGGACACTTAAGAGTTAATAGAGTGATAATACCCTGAGGAATCTGCTGCGGTCAGTGTTGGTGGTATCACAGCAGTTTATTAGTGTGGAAATGCAACATGAGCTGAAACCTGTACGACTGCCCTGAAATACAGGCTCATATTCCAGACCAGGCTGGTTTCCAGAACTGCAGCGTCCGGTCACCAAGCATTAATCTCTCCACACACAATGAAAGCAAGCTTGGAGCAGCGACAGCTTGTTTACTCACTACTTGCGTCTTTAGGAATAACATTTTAAACGGGGATAGTTTAAATGTTTTCTGGTTCAGAACTGAAAGTTAATGTCTTTCCGTCTCCTGTGAAGTTCGGGGGTTTTGCTCAGACAGTGACGAGACGCTGGTAAACAGAATTTCTCACACTGTTCAGATATGAGAAATACAGAGTCACTGCATTTCAACTGATACAGAGAAAGTACTAATAAGCTCGGTGAAACCTGCTTAATAGGAAAATAAGCTCTTACTCACTTGTTGCATCATTGTAAAGCACTATCAGTCAGACAGGAGGGTCGACTTCAGGAGAGTAACTTAAAAAATTCATTAGACGCACAAACACGTATGAATACGAAGAAGTTCGAAAGCAACCTGGACGCTTTATTTTTTCACACCAGGAGCTGTTACAACAGTAAACTTTCACCAGTATCAAACACAAAATGCCCGGCAGCGGCGGGAACGGAGAACAGGACATACCGGAACAGAATAGAATAGAATATAGAATAGAACAGAATACAGCAGAACAGAGTTCTAGGGTTTCAGCCACATGATTTTTGTGCTGTGGCCAAATATTTGGGACTGAATTTCTGGATTTGCTGCTCCTCACAGACGGAACTACACATGAAAGGTGACTAAAATTTCTCTCCTGACTCTGGAAGAGAAAAACGTTCCTCGGCATCATCGATAAAACAGGCTGTGATCCTCATACAGTTTCCCCTGAACTCCTCATGCCACTTAAACTGGAGGAAAGAAATGGGTGTTTTCCTGATATACTGATCTCATACTCAGCCCCTCAACCTATTCTGGAGTCTGTCACAGCGTTTAAAAGCACAGAAGCCCACCGGCTCTTCACCTCAGGGAGGGTAAAGGATCTCATGGTGCTGCATAAAGAGGAGATAAACTCTGATCATAGGAGGGAAACGATGTCAACTCATTAACACAGATGTGATCAATGCTGGTCTTTAGAGAACTTTAGCTGGTGTTAACAGCCGAGAGGTGAACAGTGGTCCCCCTAACGGAGCTGCGGACCGCCGGGATAGCTTTACTCTCTGTTTCTGATTGAAATGACGTTTGAACGGAGAACCATAAACGTTAAATATCAGACTGAATGTCGCGGGACGGAAAACGACGGTGTGTGACGACAGATGTGATTCTGTAAGTTTGCTAGTGCAGTTAGTTCAGAGTTCAGCTCCAGTCCTGAAACCCCGGCACTGCCTAACTGTGGCTTCCTGGATAAAATTCCTGATAATTCCTGATATTATCAGGAATCAGGAATTCCTGATATTAGCAGCTGATTAATCCCTTCTGGAGCTGAACGAGGTGTGAACAGCAGAGAAACGCTGAACTGTACAGGGCAGCGGCTTCAAGCCTGGAGTCTGAATTAAAGACTGAATTAAAGGTCTCTCGGCTTCTGTGGCGAACTGAACAGACTGGAACAGAACAGAATATAAACAAATAGAACAGAATATCGGGCAACACTTGAAGGGTGTCTAACACATTTATAACACCTTACATAAACACTTAATAACATCTTCATGAATGTTTAAATCAACATTTATAAAGTGTACATGTTTTACATAATGCCATTATGGAACGCTGGGCCCTTTTACTGGGATACATTTTCAAAATAAAAGTCCTCATTTTTTCTTTTGAAAAAGTATATTATTTTCAATTTCATTTCTGGACAGCCAAAACAAAGCTGACCTTGTCTTTATCCCTTTAGTCATTAAGTGACACTCAAGCATTTTTCACCTTTACTTTGTTTCATTTAATGACCTGTTTTTTCTTAAGCACTTGTTGCCTTGTGCGTCATTTTACTGCATCGACAGTAAATCACTCAGAAAGCTGTTCAGGAAGGTGCGCCTGAGTATCAAAGCACTTAATGACCAAAGGAGTGAAACAAGGTCATTTTTATTCTGGCTGTCCAGAAATTAGGCATTTGACTGTAAATAAAATAAAATATGTCCATAATAATAAATAAACCAGCCATTAGGGGTGTACTTTGTGTACTTCTGGTGCCGGTCCCAAGCCCGGATAAATGGTGAGGGTTGCGTCAGGAAGGGCATCCGGCGTAAAACTTGTGCCAAAACTATCATGCGGGGGATAACCAGAGAGATGAAGGAGGTAGGCAGGAGTACTGTGAGGCTAGTCGCATAGCGAAAAGAATGGTGGCACAGGCTCAGGCCTATGATGAGGACTGGACAGTAAAGAAGGTCTTTTAAGACTTGTATCGTTTGGCTAAACAGAGAGACAGAGCTGGAAAGGATGTACAGCAGGTTAGGCTGATAAAGGATAGAGAGGGAAATGTACTAGTGAGTGAACAGAGAGTGTTGAGTAGATGGAAGGAGTTCTTTGAAGAACTAATGAATGAGGAAAACGAGAGAGAGAGGAGGACAATGGGGGGAGAGATAGTGGATCAGGAAGTGCAGAGAATTAGTAAGGTGGAAGTGAGGGCAGCTTTAAAAAGGATGAAGAATGGAAAGGCAGTTGGTCCAGATGACATACCTGTGGAGGTATGGAGATGTTTAGGAGAGAAGGCAGTGGACTTTTTAACCAGGTTGTTTAACAAAATCCTGGAGAGTGAGAGGATGCCTGATGAGTGGAGAAGCAGTGTACTGGTCCCCATTTTTAAGAACAAGGGTGATGTGCAGAGCTGCAGTAGCTACAGAGGTATAAAGTTGATGAGCCAACTTTGTTGAAGCAAGGCTAAGGCGAGAGGTTCAGATCAGTGAGCAGCAGTTTGGTTTCATTCACTGGAGAGGAGAGGAATGAAGGTCAGTAGAGACAAGACAAAATACATGTGTGTGAATGAGAGGGAGGCAGGTGGAAAGGTGAAGATGCAAGAAGTAGAGGTCATAAAGGTGGATGACTTCAAATATCTTGGGTCAACCATCCAGAGCAATGGACAGTGTAGAAAAGAGGTGAAGAAGAGGGTGCAGGCAGGATGGAGTGGGTGGAGACTGGTGTCAGGAATGATGTGTGACAGAAGGATAGCAGCAAGAGTGAAAGGGAAGGTTTACAAGACAGTAGTGCGTCCTGCTATCATGTATGGTTTGGAGACTGTGGCTCTGTCTAAAAGACAGGAGGCTGAGCTGGAGGTGGCGGAGATGAAGATGCTGAGATTTTCGTTGGGAGTGACAAGGATGGACAAGATTAGAAATGAGCAGATCAGAGGGACAGTGAAGGTGGAGCAGTTTGGAGATAAAGCCAGAGAGGCCAGGTTGAGATGGTTTGGACATGTGTTGAGGAGGAATAGTGGATATATTGATCAAAGAATGTTGGAGATGGAGCTGCCGGGTAGAAGGAGAAGAGGTAGACCTCAGAGAAGGTTTATGGATGTAGTGAAGGTGGACATGGAGATGGTTGGTGTAAAAGTAGAGGAGGCAGTGGATAGGGCAAGATGGAGGCAGATGATCCGCTGTGGCGACCCCTAAAGGGAGCAGCCAAAAGAAGAAGAAGACTGTAAATAATATCGTTTTTCAAAATATAAAATGAGAACTTTTGTTTTGAAAAATGTCTCATAAAACCACAGCCCATATTAAATAATGTAAAATGTATGCTTTATGAATGTTGCTTTAAATGTTCATGAACATGTTATGAAGTGTTTATGTAAGGTGTTATAAATGTGTTATGTAGACATCCTTTAAGTGTAACTGAATATTGCACATCGGAACAGATCAGAACAGAACAGAGCATAAATAATAAATCCTTAATGAACCCATTTCTCCATCCACACACGGCGACTCATCATCATCATCATCATCATCATCATCATCATCATCATCGTCATGCTGGCCCAGACCACCGCGTCACTGAATCCCCTTGGCCAGTGACGTCTGATTGTGTGTAAGTGCCTCTCAGAGCCGGAGCGGTGGGATCACTCTTCCTCTGAAGTGATGCTAATTGTTACTGAATATTCCAAGTCAGTGGATCACCGGGAAAATGGAAAAGGTCAGGGCCGCAGCGCCGACCACAAATGCGGTCATTTAATCTCTAATGAAACGTGTCATACGTTGTCTTGTTTAACAAACAAGGTAGATTCAACAACAAAATCAGGAATAAAAATATCTGTATTTCTCGAAATCCACAGTTATGAGTCTCATCTCTGACTCTTCACATTCAAACCTTTTGCTTATTACAGGCCTGAGACATGAACCTGTCGCCAACACGAACTGATGGCTGAGGATGGAGGGATGGAGGTAGGGATGGATGGAGGGACAGAGGAAACTGCAGTGTTACAGCAGCAAGACATAATGGCATGTGTAGTTTTATTCAGCTCATCTTGTACACATTTACCTTTTCCCAGGATATTTTCTATGGAAAAAGGCAGCACAAGCAACAGAAAACAGTGCAGACAGACAATAAATACAATAAATACAAACACTATAATATTCTTCTGTAAGTAGTATACAGTATACAGTAACTGCAGCTATACAGGCACTGAGCACTGGACTCGTCTAACTGAAAACTAGTGTAACTAAAGACAAAGTTAAGCCCTGGATTCACTCCATGACTTTCAAAGTCTTGATAGATGATCACAGACTGGGCGTCTCACACTGTCGTTACAGCGTTTTTGGGTGACTGAAATATTGGGGATCCACTCTAAATGACTAGTTATCAACACTGCTCCACTTTTAAGCTGTTACTGAACTCCCTGAACTCCCTGAAATCACACAGACTCGTGCTAAATCTCATGTTCTCTCGTTAATAGGAGACCCAAATGAACAGACAAGCTGCTGCTGTTTTCTCTGCCGTTTGCGCTGAAACAGTAAAGAAGTAGCAGGTAAACATGTTGAAGTGACGGTCGTGGATGGAAAGATGTGATTTGGGATTTTAGAGTTTTAATTGTATGTAAACTCGTTGTGCCTTAAACTCAGCTCATTAAAATGCTTCGCTCCACACGTGAGAGACTTTCCACCACTTTTCTTTGTTTCCTTGCTGTATTTTCTTCTTTCTTGCTCTCGGTTCTCATTGGCTGTTGCAGGAGTCGTTGAACAGTTTACACTTTATTTCCCTGAGGTCAAAAAAATCAGATGTGTTTGATAAACTCTGATTGGTTTGAAAGGGAGGCTGTAAATCTGAGTCTGAGCCCCTCAAACGCGACTCGACTCGACGTCTGACTCAACAATCTGCAGCCTAGAGCCACCAGCTCAGACTCAGCCAGGCTGAGAATCAGGGCTAAGTTCAGGGTAAAAGTCCTGTACTGTACGCCCAGCTTTAGGTACAAAGATATGCAAAAGCGGTGCAGCCGAGTCCTGCTGCTGCGGTAAATCAACAAATGAACGTTTTTCTGAACTGACGGTTTCTACCAGCGCTGAGGGCTGCTGACTCAGCAATGTGGTCACTGGCCACCGGCCTCCATTTTTAGTCATAGACACTGTTTGCCATCTTAAACCTTTTGGAGATGAACTCAATCATCAGAATCAAAGCCAATAAGAAGCTTCAGAAGGTCTGCTATGCACAAGCAGGTCTGAAAGTTCATAAAACCAGTCAGGAGCTCAGGTGAGGTTTGGCTGTCAAAGCAAATAGACGGGTCAGGACTGAACTTTAGGCTTCAACTGTGTCCGACCCAGCGCTACAGTACGGCGGCGCACCGGTGCGTCTCTCAGACAGAGCGACTCAGACAGGTGTGAAGAAGCTCCTCCAGCTGACCGACACCCAACGACTCCAGCGCTTATTTTTCAGGCCCTGTTATTAATTACAGTTTCAGAGAAAGTGACAGCTGCTCGCCGAGCGTCTCTCGTTTGCTCTGCAGACGCTACAGAAAAGACGCAGACGTCCTGACTCAAGGAATAAACTGAGCAGCGGATGGAAGGCCTGACAGGAGGAATCACGGAATGAGGCAGCAGCTGAACGAGGCTGTCAGACTGCAGACTGAAGATGAAACACTGAGTCTTCACAGCTGTTTAAGGGACTTGAAGGTGGTCCTGAGGCTAATGAAGACTCGTTACTGAAGATCTGGTCAAAGCCTGTTCTGAAAAATGGCCGTCAGCTTTTACCCAAACCTTCATACTTAAAAACTGCAGTAAACAGACTTTGCGTTCAGCGAAGAGCTCAGATAAAGGGCTGAGGCTAACGTTCCTCAGCTGCTCTCTGCAGTTTCTTTACGCACATCTAGCAAACTAACAATGGAGACCTCAAACCAGAAGCTCCAGTGAGAAGAATTCGGATTTTTGTTTTCTTTGATGTGACGCGTCACTCTTTTTCACACCTTCGCTGTGAGAAAGAAGACAATCTGTGTTTTTGTCGTTTTTAACTGTCCTTTTTCACATAATCTAAAACATGAGCTGCTCTTTTTCAAAACGACCCTGAATGGACGAACAGAAACTGACCTTGAGAAGTTCTTGTTGCACTACAAAAAACATTTCTTAGCAGTTGTAAACATCTTAAATGTAATGAATAGATCTACAGTGTATCATTATGAGACTGTCATAACAATATTGTAAGGCTATTTAACTCCTTTCTAGACATTTTATACTTCTTATAAAAGTATCTGCTGCTCCGCTGGCTGATTATTTCTCAGAACAGGTAAACTAATCTGCCAGTGGACCAGGAAGCTCTCACTAAATAAAATCATGTAAAACAAGTAAAAATGTGAAACAATCTTATAATATTCCTACAGCAGCATTGCAGAGAGAAATACTAGATTTATTGGCTACTTTCAAGACGTTTTCTCTTGATATTATTCTTTGCAGTTTATATCCACCTTATTTTTCATGTCACGGTTAAGCTTTGAGATCATGGCTGAAATGCATGGTTGGGGACTGTAAGTGTTTTTCTTCACCATTTTAGTGAAGTCAGAAAGTGTGGCCACTTTTTAAAAATACTGTTTTGTTGTATTAAACGTCTCTGAGGCGTTTCTGGGAGAACATGCAGATCATGGCTGTCGGTACAGCCGAGTGGCTTCGTAAGTCCAGCTGTTAGAGTTTAAATCTGTGTGAAAAACATAAAACCAGATGAAGAACAGCCAGTAGAGGTCGCTGGTCCTAACAGACTCTCTGTAACTGGTTTGCATGTTATGTCCACACTGGAGTAGCCTGAATCAGGTCTAACGAAACCGTATCGAAGGACACACTTTAGCTATGACTCCCATAGAGATGCCACAGAAAACTGTTTTGTGTTTGTGATTAAAAAGAAAAACGCATCATACTAAACCCTTAAATGACCACCTCTGTCGCTTAGAATAGCTCAACCAGTCAGGCTGAGCGATTTGAAATTTCTGACTGTTTAAATTGCAATTATTTTCTATAAATTAAGGTTCAGACCTGTTTTCTTGGCCAAGAAGACCAGAATATCCACCTTTTCTTGCTTGGGGTTTGAGCCCTGTATGTAGTGAGCCAGACTACCAGTAAGCTGTAGTTGTGATGTCACAACACATGGAGGTTTGGTTGCCCCTAATTGGTCTACCTGATCACCAGGTGTTTCACAAGCTCGGAGTTATAAAGTTGACTGGGGCAGTGGTGGGCTGGAGGTTAGGGAACTGGCTCTGTGACCGGAAGGTCGCCGGTTTGATCCCCAGCACTGACAGTACATGACCGAGGTGTCCTTGAGCAAGATACGTAACCCCCCAACTGCTCCCCGGGCGCTGAGGATAGGACTGCCCACCGCTCTGGGCAAGTGTGCTCACTGCCCCCTAGTGTGTGTGTTCACTAGAGTGTATGTGATGTTTCACTGCACGGATGGGTTAAATGTTTCCCCGCTGTGGGATTAATAAGGGTCACTTAATCTCTGCGCTCTCTTAATTTATTATTTCAATACAAAAATGTTTAATCTTTCGGCTCGATCAGCCAGTTTGCACTGAAGTCCCTGTAGTTACTGAATGATTGATAAGCTTTAGTGTGTAATAAACCTGAGATTTTAAGGGTTTAATAAAGACAAACACGTTTGATTCTGATGTTCATCAAAAAAGGTCCTTTAAAATCAGGTAAAAATCACGATGGTGCTGCTGCTTGAAATACTGATCATGCAGGTTTGAGACTGAAATGTGTTTATTTGTCAGCCTAAAGTCAAAGAATCCACAAGTTCTCGTCAGCATTCCCAGAATTAAGGTCTATTCAGCAACATTTAAAATTCCTACCATAATGCTGTTAAGGAAAAGCAGGTCACGTTGGTCTAGTTGTTCATTTTAGATGGAGATTAAATCTGGGATAGAACCTTAAGCACTTTGTGGCAACAGAACAGCAATTTCTTCTCTTTTCTGACGGCCACTAAGTGAGAGTTAATTGAATCATTATCTTCCCATTAAGTGGTGATTTTCTTATCAGATACAGCTGCTGCTGACAAGAGTACCTACAGCTACCCACTCAGTCTGTCTGAGCTGTAATCAGTCTCCTCAGGGAGAGCCAAATTGCTGGTGCTACCTGCCGTGACCTGCTTCTCGTCAGTCAGAACTTTTGGAACCCTTCAGGCCTGGTTTACGGACAGCACTTTTCGTGACTAATGATGATGATTTAGTTTCCATAAAACTCATAGTTTTATCTTCAGTTTAGCTTCAGTGTCCTTCACCAGCTCAGCACAGTGACTTCAGATGGGCCTGAAACCAGTATTTAATGTTATCGTTGCTGCTATGCAGGATTCATCCATCAACGGGCCTGGTTCTCCAGTATCTCCCTAAGTCTGTTCTAAAGTGTGTTCTTGATGCAGGTCCTGAGAAAAGTCTCCATCAGATTTGTATTGTGATCTTAAAGCGCAGAACTGTTCTCACCTCTGTGCTCTTGACCGTGTGGAGATTTTCTTCTTACCGAAGAACAAACCCGCATAAGAGAACACTAGAGAGTCAGGGTCTTCGTCAGAACCGTGTAAGTGGGTTTAAGAAAGACGGTTGGTGAATGAGGCCCAATGTTCTCGTTATGATACTGCAAATCGCTGCTGTTGGAACAAAACCTTGTATCTCCAAAACGGTAACTTTACAGGAGAAGGAAAAAAACCTACTTTACTTTTAATGGGAGTCAATGGAACCAGACATTTTTCTAAGTCATTCTGGGCCGTTTCCTTTGGCCCATTCATCGTGAAGGTTTGACACAATATAAAGAATAAAAGTTATTTTCAAATTTTGTAAAAACTGGAAAACAACAAAAATGGAGATATGAGGTTTTGTTCCGACAGCAGCGATTTGCACCAGTCAACTGTCTGTGAACTCAACATCTGACGAGTCGGTTCTGTGGTTTGATCCACTCTCTCCACTGTAATGATGATTACTGTGGTAACACACTGAGCTTCCAACACTCTTGAAAATATGGTTCTTCAAATGGTTCTTTAGTAAAGACACTGGGGTTTATTCTTAGGTAAGAACAGAATCTACACACAGTCAAGAACACAAAGGTGAGAACAGTTCTGTGCTTTAAGATCAAAGAGAATTTTTCTTAGGACCTTCATGAAGAACACAATTAGGAAGAGACTGCGGAATGAGGCCCAAAGCTTATAGATAGAACCTTGAACACTCAAAGAACCATTTGCATGCCTAAAGGGTTCTTTGCATGGTGAAACCATTGATGAACTGATGGAGAATGTGTTGTATATGGTTCTGTATAGCACCCTTAATCTGTGTAGAACCCTTTAATTATTTCACTTCCAAACTTTCCTAAATCGGTTTCTTGGCCAGGTCTCCTCCGAAAAAGAGCTTTTAATTACACGGGGCATCCTGGTTAAATAAAATAAATCAGCCGTAATCATGCAAAGGCTTCTTTGAGTGATCATGGTTCTATACATAACCACTGTCTTTACTAAAGAACCCTTGTAGAACCCTCTTTAAGGGTGTAGCAGTAACGTTACCCGTCTGTCTTCCTCCTGTTTATCAGAAAACACAAATACGAACCCCAGATTTCCACCACAGTGGCTGAAGGTCTTCAAACGTTCATCAGGTTTTCTGCTTTATAAACCATAAACTCTCACTCTGGCCTGCGGCAGCGCCGAGGGGGGGAGGGGTGGGGTGGGGGGGGGTGGACGTGTTTACGGAAGACGCGGCCATGATTACGTTCAAGGAGCCCTTCAGTGAAGAATGATACAAGGTCACTGTAAACTGGACTGTCATACATTTTACAACAACAGCTGCTTTCAGGCTTCAGACGCCACAGCTGACAGTGGAGTGTTTCCACATTCACTGTCCATCCAGTCATCCAGTCATGATGTTCAATCACAGCTAATCATCTAAATGATGAACGACTTCATATCCTGTCACATCATGAAGGCAGGATAGACACCTGTGAGGTTTTCTTTGCTGACTGTTTAACTGGAGAGCTGAGAAAACAGCGTAACGTTATTGGTTTGATCAAATGACCTTTCCTAATAAAAATATAATAGCGTGCCACAGCTTGGGAGCAGGATCCCAGTGTGTAGTAATTAGTTTATAAGGCAAGATAATTAAGCTGCGATAATTAAATCATGCCAACCACTTAGTAAGGCTTGGAAATGAAATAATTCTGTGCGGTTATGAATTGTGATTTGAAGTATAATATGGTTAATTTGTGGCCAGGATGCAGCAAAGTCACGAGAACGATTTGAGTCATTTGAAGTTACGGAACGGGAAGTCATGGACATCATGTACAGTTTGAAGAAGAGCATGGAATAAGACAAGTTATGGTCAGTGTTTATTAAGGTTTGGGATTGAGATAATTAAGTCATGGTCACTAGCAAGGTCTGTGATTGAGATAATTAAGGCATGGTCACTATTTAGCAAAGTTTCTGAATAGAGATCATTAAGCTGTGGTCATGAATTAGAAAGGTCTGAGATTGAGAATTAAGGCATGGTCACTATTTAGCAAGGTCTGTGATTGAGATAATTAAGTCATGGTCACTATTTAGCAAGGTCTGGGATTGAGATAAGTAAGGCATGGTCACTGTTTAGCAAAGTTTGGGATTGAGGTCATTAAGTTGTTAAAGTTGGTGTGGTTGGTTAGTGTAGTGGGTAACACCTTTGCCTTCTACTCTGTAGACTGGGGTTCAATCCCCCACCAGGTCAAGCACCCTACACTATACCAATAAGGGTCCTTGGGCAAGACTCCTAACACCACCTTGGCCTACCTGTGTAAAATGATCAAATTGTAAGTCGCTCTGGATAAGAGCGTCAGCCAAATGCCGTAAATGTTAAATTTAAAATTAACTTCTAAATTTTAGAAAGCTCTGAGATTGAGATAATTAAGTTTTGGTCACTATTTAGCAAGGTTTAGGATTCAGATATATTGTGGTTACTATTTAAAAAGGATTGGGACTGAGATAATTAAGTTGTGGTCACTATTTAGAAAAGTTTGAGTAATATATATTTTAAGTCTAAGAACAAGATAATCCAGTCATGATCACAGCTTCTAAATTTTAGCAAAGCATACAAATAGAGGCAAATAGAACAACTAATAAGACATGGGAACAAGATAATTAAGCCATGTTCAAGTGGTGGCCAAAGATCAATGAAGCTTGGGAGTGAGATAAGTAGAGCTAATTAAGTCATTAAGACAGCGTTATGTAACAAGTCTACCTTAAATTAACAGCTTCACTTGATGCTACACTGACTTATAACATCGAGAACGGCGTCACTGCTCTGAGACGGAATGGCTGCTATAGCACTATGTAACTTTGGAGGAGCAGCATGAGAACCTCTCGCCAGAACCGTGTAATGCACCACATTTCTCTACTACCATACGGACGTCAGGCCGCCGTATGGACGCTACAGATTACACTCAATGTCTTTTTTCACACATAGCAACATAAAAACCGTGAGTGTAATCGGAAGCGTCCACATTCCTGCAGGATGCACATGATGCACTCGAGGAGTCTGATTCTGTTTCCCTCAGCTCATCAACAAATGCATGTGTACAGCTGTCCATGAGGGGGTGCTCACAGCATGATTTGTATTTAATTGGTGTACATGTGAAATACACTCTGTAACTGTAGGGGGAGCCCAAGAGCAAAAAAAGAAAAATGGCTTTAAGCTGTGGACACGCTGTCATTAAGAGGATCTCACCAGTGCAGCTATGCAGCAGTAGATTATCCCACTTCTGCCCTTTTCTTTGAGAGCCAGCAATAAGTGGTGTCAGTCCTTGGTAAACAAACTCGGTCATTCTCCACATACGCTGCTCTGCTGGTGCTGCTGAGGTTCCGTCACAGCTCTGTCTGTTCTCACAGCATTCTGTTCACTGCGTAAAGAGCGGGACCCCACATGAAGACGCAGCTCGAGTTGTATTGATGATTCAGGATCAGTCCGGCTTCATTAGACCCACGCTGCACATTTCAGAGAGAGTGGAAAGCTTGTGTACTCCACAGCCCCATCGGTCTGGTGACCGCAGGCTTACTTCAGAATCATGATATGGGGAAGGCCAAGCAGCCTTTATTTTCAAATCGGTGAAAGCTTTTAATACCTTCACTGATTCTGGCAACGTGGCACAATGAGCAGAAAACAAAGGTGCAGTGGAAATGACTTGTTCCAGCAGGAGAACCAAGATATTGTCTTGACTTAACTTCATCATTTTGCCTCCATTATGATGAATAGATACAATAACTGTAATAAATTTATTCAAATTTGACACTAAAGAATGTTTCTAAAAGCAGTGCATTGTGCTAGTGCTGTATACGTGGACAAAGAACTTCATCTGCATGTATTTACCACATTCAATAACTCAGTAATAATATGTTCATCATAAGAACCTGACTGTGAAGATTCTGAGGCTTTAAGAGTGAACTTAGTTTCCCATTTTCATCACTAACATTCAGTGAGAGCAACAGAGTCTGCATGTCCAATGAGTGCACATATCATATATACAATCCATTAGCGTGTGTGTGTGTGTGTATATATCATATCATATATAAATCATATATACAGTCAATAGATCAACTCCTCCCTGATTGCAGTTTAGAGAAGTTTTGTGGTTTCCTAAGATCTTTTATTCTTTTCTTAGAAAAAAGCCCAGTTGACATTCTGTTAACATATAACTGTGAAAGCTAACTGGACAATGATTGCAGTCAACTTTATTAATTATGATAAGGTGATGATGCAGTAATTGTGACAGGCCTAGTGCCGGTAATAATTCATCACTTTAACTTTGACGGTTTCTACTTTCAGCAGTTTCTAAATAATCATACGTTCCTCTGCTGCTCAGAAATCTGGCCTCCAGAGAAGTGGACCCTGTTAAGGGTATGGACGGTGATCCAGTGTGAAGTTAAATCTGAAGTCTCAGCAGTTACATCACCACACACTTGGGCTATCAGGGCCACAGGCTGACGGAGAGACTGAGTGTCTGTGGTGTGTGGTGGCAAAAGCCATAGAGGAAGCTGCACTGTAGCAGCGCCAGGTTCATTATGTGAAAAGCTCGACCCCAGAGCATCTGAGTGACCACACAGGAACCACAACTAGAGCACACAAACACTATGACAGGTGCAGCAAGTGTCATCATTTTGGTTGACTGTGTCTCTTATATGATTTTAAATGTCTTAATGGAAAATGAAAACTTATAGTTTCTTCTATTACTGTAAAATGTTATCACCTGTCTGTAAAGCACTCTGAGCTGCCACTGGCTGAAAATAAAATAAACTAACAATCCACAAAAACCAGCACTCTAAATCAGCCAAAAATGACCAAAAACCGCCACTCTAAATCAGCCTGAAATGACCAAAAACCGCCACTCTAAATCAGCCTGAAATGACCAAAAACCGCCACTCTAAATCAGCCAGAAATGACCAAAAACCGCCACTCTAAATCAGCCAGAAATGACCAAAACCCGCCAGTCTAAATCAGCCAAAAATGACCAAAAACCGCCACTCTAAATCAGCCTCAAATGACCAAAACCCGCCAGTCTAAATCAGCCAAAAATGACCAAAAACCGCCACTCTAAATCAGCCTGAAATGACCAAAAACCGCCAGTCTAAATCAGCCAAAAATGACCGAAAACCGCCACTCTAAATCAGCCAGAAATGACCAAAAACCACCACTCTAAATCAGCCAAAAATGACCGAAAACTGCCACTCTAAATCAGCCAAAAATGACCGAAAACCACCACTCTAAATCAGCCAAAAATGACCGAAAACCGCCACTCTAAATCAGCCAAAAATGACAGAAAACCGCCACTCTAAATCAGCCAAAAATGACCGAAAACCGCCACTCTAAATCAGCCAAAAATTACCGAAAACCACCACTCTAAATCAGCCAAAATTGACCGAAAACTGCCACTCTAAATCAGACAGAAATGACCAAAAACCACCACTCTAAATCAGCCAAAAATGACCAAAAACCACCACTCTAAATCAGCCAAAAATGACCAAAAACCACCACTCTAAATCAGTCAAAAATGACAGAAACCGCCACTCTAAATCAGCTGGAAATGACCAAAAACCGCCACTCTAAATCAGCCAGAAATGACCAAAAACCGCCACTCTAAATCAGCTGGAAATGACCAAAAACCGCCACTCTAAATCAGCCAGAAATGACCAAAAACCGCCACTCTAAATCAGCTGGAAATGACCAAAAAACGCCACTCTAAATCAGCTGGAAATGACCAAAAACCACCACTCTAAATCAGCCAAAACTGACCGAAAACCGCCACTCTAAATCAGCGCAAAATTAGCAAAAACTGCCACTCTAAATCAGTCAAAAATGCCAGAAACCGCCACTCTAAATCAGCTGGAAATGACCAAAAACCGCCACTCTAAATCAGCCAGAAATGACCAAAAACCACCACTCTAAATCGACCAAAAACCACCACTCTAAATCAGCCAAAAATGACTGAAAACCAGCACTCTAAATCAGCCAGAAATGACCAAAAACTACCACTCTAAATCAGCCAAAAATGACCAAAAACCGCCACTCTAAATCAGCCAAAAATGACCAAAAACCGCCACTCTAAATCTGCCAGAAATGACCAAAAACCACCACTCTAAATCAGCCAAAACTGACCGAAAACCGCCACTCTAAATCAGCCAGAAATGACCAAAAACCGCCACTCTAAATCAGCCAGAAATGACCGAAAACCGCCACTCTAAATCAGCCAAAAATGACCGAAAACCGCCACTCTAAATCAGCCAGAAATGACCAAAAACCGGCAGTCTAAACAGCCTGAAATGACCAAAAACCGCCACTCTAAATCAGCCTGAAATGACCAAAAACCGCCACTCTAAATCAGCCAGAAATGACCGAAAACCGCCACTCTAAATCAGCCTCAAATGACCAAAAACCGCCACTCTAAATCAGCCAGAAATGACCAAAAACCGGCAGTCTAAACAGCCTGAAATGACCAAAAACCGCCACTCTAAATCAGCCTGAAATGACCAAAAACCGCCACTCTAAATCAGCTGGAAACGACCAAAAACCGCCACTCTAAATCAGCTGGAAATGAGCGAACACTACCACTGTAAATCAGCCAAAACTGACCAAAAACCGCCACTCTAAATCAGCCCGAAATGACCGAACACTACCACTCTAAATCCAGCCAAAACATCCCCCAAAAGTGCCACCCTACAACCACCAAACCGTAACAAAAACCACCACTCTATCTCAGCCGGAAATGACCGAAAACCACACTTTAAATCTACCAAACCGAACTGAGAACAGAGTTGGCTTTAGACTGAGGTTCTGAATAGACGGCGTATTTGTTTTCTCTGGTTTGAACAGGGAGCACAGGTCGTTCCACAGTTACCTAAGGTGCTGAGACAGTTATTGGAGAGAACAGACCGTAAATAAGAGAATCTTCAGTCTGACAGTGTCTGATCTGAGATACGGACTGCAGGCTTTGTTTTTTTTTTTTTTATGACCGTATCGTCAGTCAGCAATCAAATGCACATGACATCACAGGCCCACCAGTTTCTCCAACACCTTGTACCAAAGGCCATTTTATCAGAAACGCCAACCACACAGATGCAGTCAGTAGGTTTACAGTTGAAGACTGAAGTCCATGTGAGGAGTGTCCCACTGACACATTGACCATCACAGATCTCTCCTCTCTCACTCTGATCTTTTGCTGCCAGGCTGAGTCTGAGTTCAGCTGAGAGTGGAAGAAGAGCAAAAGCTGCACTGACCTCTCTGTTCTGACCAGTGGATGGACGTGGCTGTAGGTGCTCGGTCCCAGTCCTCTGCGCCCTGAAGTCTGCGAGCTTTCCTAAATTTGAGGAAAAACAAAACGCATGTCATCAGTCATTCTGTCTACAGAAATAGAGTTGATGCAGCTGCTCTCTAATCCTTCTTCCTGACCCTGATCCCACCTCCTGACCTCCACCTAATGATCTCTTTACTGCACATATTGTAAACATTGCCCCACCGATACATCGGCAACAATTTACCAAATACACCACGTTAAATAGAATAAATCTGTTTTCAAATATTTGTATTATTTAAACAATTTTAAACAATACAAACATATTAAATCATTTTTATTATGTTTAAGTAATAATTCAAGGTCAATGTAACATCCAGAAATCTATGACTGGATCTCAAACTACTACACTGTGCGTACTAAACCGGGGTTTCTCAGTCTTTTCCACCTTAAGATCCACCAGTGTGTTACTAGAAAGCAGGATTCCCACAAGAAAACATAAAACGGAATGTTTGGGAAATTTTCAGCACAACAATTTCAGGCAGCACAACATGCCATGCATGACACTGAACATTAAATATCAACAGTTAACAAGCACGCTTAAGCGTGATTTATAGCTATTATTATAGGTGTTGTTTTATAAAGCAGGACATGGAAAATTACCTTTTATTAATTATTATTTCTCACTCCCGACTGGACAACTCAAACTTCAGCACAGTGCATTTTGTTTCTAAAGACAAAAAATACATGAAGCTGCTTTGAGCACCACACTGCTGCATAACTAGCCTTAATGCTGTTTATTGTTTGAGAAAGTTTTATATTTCTTTATCATTATTATAGTGATTCAGTACCATCACTGGCCCACTACAGACCACCAGCTCCTCCTCAGTACTGGCCCAAGGACCACTAGAGTGCTTAATGGCCCACCTGGTGGTCCACGACCCGGTGATTGAGAAACCCTGTCCTACACTAGTGAACGCACTGCTGATGGTGTTCTGCTTCTGATCTGCTGTTTAGTTCGGTAGTTTGTGGTTTGAGTTTCTGTAGTGCTGAAGATCTCCAGGGAGCTCTGAGAGACGGAGATCCTCTCTGCAGGTCCTGATTTACAGGAGCTCGCTGTGCTGTGTGTCCTGCAGTAGACGCTCTGACATTTGAGGAGCATTCCAGTCATTCACTCCCTCACATACCGACGCCCAGAATGACCACAGCAGCGCTCCACGCCTGGGGTCTCATTCATCAGCCATACGTACATTTTCATGCATAAACTCTTCAAACACTCGTTTCTATATGTAAACGTGATTTAGCAGAACTGCTTCTGTTCAGCCTACGCAGAAGCCCCTAGTGGCGGAAAAGTGAACTTGCTGGTAAATTGATCGAGACGCACAAAACATAATTAACGATCAGCTATTAAGAGGCGTAGCTGTGGAGTTGATATTGCACCAAAAATTGTAAATAAAATAATAATAATCCATAAGCAAAACCTTAATGTATCAGAGTCTATAAAATGGCCTGCAAATGCAAATAATGAGTTAAATGAAAATAATATTACTGCTCATTTTCACTCATTTTGATATAAATTTCTCATTTTTCCAGACTTTCGTTACTGTTTAAGCCTTTAATCCACTTTTTAAGGCCCAGCTTCAAAGCACAGAAGTAAAATATTAGTACAGAAACCAACCTTAAATCCTGATTCACTGAGCTGTAGCTGGATTGTCATGAATAAACATGATGGCACCGAAATGTTTTCATTAAATACTTTTTCCGAAATGCAAATGTAAACAGTCATATTCAAGTCGTACATGCTTACGGTACAAAGTTGGATTTTCAGATGCAACATATGCTTTACAGGCTACTGGAGACTTTCTAATGGGAAGCATCCCATACAGTCAACAGCAGAATATCAGATCAAATAAAGTCCAGTTCAGTCAGATTCCAACAACATTTACTGTCAGTTTCCTCTTTTTAGATCCCGTCATGTGGAATAACTTCCCTCTGACTCACTTTCTTCTCTGACTGCTGTTTCTCGCCTCGTCCCTTCACTGTGTGGCGTCACTCACTCAGGGCTCATTATAATGCACAGATCTGATTGGCTGAGCAGTGTCATGTGTGATATTTACAGTGCATGTGATTGGTCTGTGAGTCTCCGGCTTCTAAAGCTACCGTAAAGGCTAGAAAAGCTGCGCCAATTAAAACAGGACCACCCCGTCCAAATTAAATAATTCTCCAAAGCTTATCGGTTACAGGTCCAGGTCCACATAAGACAGTGTCTGGGTCCGGTCTCAAACCATGGTCCACCTATTAGTGAGCTCTGTTCTAGTGCATAGGACCCTGACATCATAACAGAATAACCTTTTATTTTAATTATGTGAAGGGTTCTTTGAGTGTCCATGGCTCTACATAGAGCCTTTTTCTTTACTGAAGAACCCTTGAAGAACCATCTTTTTACAAGTGTAGAACTGTGTGTTAATGAAACGCTCTTTAGGAAGTGGCTTCTCTTGCAGCTTCTCTCAGAGGGTTTTCAGACCAGATGCGTTTGAGCTCCTCTGAGAATCTACTGAGAATAATTATTAGAAATGTTTGTGATTTTTGTTCATATTTGTTGGCGTTTAACTCCTCGCTGTGTGAGCAGCACCAGTCAGCCTGCTGTCTGAGGCTGAGATGGAAAGTCGGAGTGATGTGGGATCATAATCCTCTGTAAATTAGATCTGGCTTCACTGTACACACGGAACCGTTCAGAGTGAGTGGCGTCTCCAGCTGCAGCTCTACAGGCGGGACGATGTAGCACAAATATAATATTGTGATACTTTGAGACATTTTCACGATACGTGATTCGCCAGGATATTTAAGTTCTCAGACGTCGGATCAGTTTCAACAGAGAAAAAAGAACCGAAAAGTGTCAGAACAGTATTAAATAAGTAAATCAGTTAAACAGACTAATTTTACTTTCTTTATAATGAAACATGCAGTTGGTCCGCGACCAAGCCGTGATAAACAGCATAAGATCAGAAAAGCGTACTGAATCATATAGTGACAATTTATCACAATAATGATAAATATCGTCATATTGCCCAGCCCTAACTTTACTGACCCTCGCACTGTAGCTTCAGCATAAATAAAACAATGATCAGAATGAGGGATACGGGAAGATCGGACTCATCTCAGATAGGTGATTACATTCTGTACGCTTGTGTATGTTAGTATCAGAACTACTGTGCGTGAAGATGACCGATCCTGTTCTGAATACGTAGGTTCGGAAACCACAGGGTCATTTAATGAAGTATTGATCAGAGAGAGTGGAGACTGGACGGTGACTAAACACTGATCCTCCTCCAGGAGAGGGCAGGAAACGGTCAAACTAAGGCACATCAAAGTGTTTTGATTATTTGTTTATATTTATTTTTAAACAGATAAATGTGTAAATAGCTTTACGCAGTACTTTATTATCTCAGATGTAAAGCCTAAAGGGCTCATATCCTACATTTCCTTGTGTGACATTTCAGATTTCAGAGTCAGATATTTATGTACCAAAAAACGGACAAATATTAAAATTACTTAATTCATGTCTACTTAATCTTTTTCCAGCTGGCCTTTAACCATCAGCAATAAACAAGCTGTTTCTGTTACTGTGCCTTATTCAGCAGCCTGGGATGAAACCCTCCTTATAACTTGAATGTGAATGGGTGGAGCTAAACTGCTGTGGCTGAATGGGCAGGGCTAAACTGCTGTAGGCTGAATGGGTGGGGTTAAACGGCTGTGGCTGAATGGGCGGGGCTAAACTGCTGTAGGCTGAATAAGCGGGGCTAAACTGCTGTAGGTGGAATGGGCGGGGCAAAACTGCTGTAGGCTGAATGGGTGGGGCTGAATAGGCGGGGCCAAACTGCTGCATGCTGAAGGGGCGGGTCTAAACTGCTGCAGCCTGAATGGGCGGGGCTAAACTACTGTAGGCTGAATGGGCGGGGCTAAACTGCTGTAGGCGGAGTGGGCGGGGCCAAACTGCTGTAGGCTGAATGGGCGGGGCTTAACCACTGTAGAAAGCTTCTCTGCTCCGGAGCAGAAATTTTCCTCTGATCTTGGTGAGACGGTCACTGATGTAAACCTGATTGCAGCTGTAATCTGAGATCAGAACACGTCCATCTATTAATGCAGCTGCTAATTTTAAAGAATGTGAACATGCATTTCATAACGGAGCGAATCTAAAGAGACTGTGATGTGCCTGTTGTTTAGTCAGTGCAGGATCTAAACGATAAAAGCTCCTGAAATCTTTCAGACGAGCCAAAAATATCTGATCACCGTCAGCGTTGCATCATCAAAAGTGCTAAGGGCTAAGCCGGGGTATAGTTAGCATGGTGGACGCAGTGTACCGGACACAGCCACGACCTTCAGCTGCATCCAATTCATAATCCTGACCACAAACAGCAACAGGAGTCACATAAACACCTGAATCCAAAACAATTGACAGTGTTTCAGTCTGAAAGCTGCTGCGTTGTAACTCAGTAGCACAGCTGTACAGTGTGCTCAGCTGCACTGAACAGACGTTTCTCTCGGGCTGTAAATACGTGCTTCTACAAGGGTTCTTCAGTAAAAAGGTTCTACAGAAAGTGCTGTAGATCTTCTGTTTAGAACCTTTTCGAAAAGGGCTCTATGTAACACCAAAGGGGTTCTTTTATTCTTATGATACCAAGCTTGCGACATTAGAAAACCCCCTTTGGGTTCTCTGCTGCACCATATATGACACGTTCTCCACCAAACTGAAGAACCGCTTCATGATGCAAACACCCATTATTCATGCCAAGGGTTCTTTGAGTGTTCATGGCCTTTTAAAGAACCATTTTCTTTACTGAAGCAGCTTCGAAGAACCGAACCATCAGACGTGAGCTGATGCTTACAGAGGGTGTCCCAAAAACACTGACCTCATTTCATGTCTAATAACAGACAATTCTCTCTCAAATGACCTCAAATCTGCACAAAATGTGTAAAAACTAACCACGTTTAGTTCTTAATGTGTTTTTAGGTTGAAGAACGCCGTTCAATAGAAATGAAAGGATTTCTGTGTGTTCGAATATTCTCAAACTCAGGAGTGAGCAGAGAGAAAATTCAATAACAATGCACCAGCTGGAAAGCAGATCTGGACACGGCACAAAAAATTCAAAGAGAAATGAGCTGGACTACCGACGGGATGTGTGTCGGGTCACAGGTGGTGCGCGTACTGAACATACACTCACCGGCCACTTTATTAGGTTGGGCCCCCTTTTGCCTTCAGAACTGCCTTAATTCTTCATGGCAGACTTTCAACAAGGTGCTGGAAACGTTCCTCAGAGATTTTGGTTGGTTATTTGAGTTCCTGTTGCCTTTCTATCATCTGGAACCAGTCTGCCCGTTCTCCTCTGACCTCTCACATCAACAAGGCATTTTCGTCCACACAACTGACCGCTCACTGGATATTTCCTCTTTTTTGGACCGTTCTCTGTAAACCCTAGAGATGGTTGTGCGTGAAAATCCCAGTAGATCAGCAGTTTCTGAAATACTCAGACCAGCCCGTCTGGCACCAACAACCACGCCACGTTCAAAGTCACTTAAATCCCCTTTCTTCCTCATTCTGATGCTCGGTCTGCACTTCAGAAAGTTGTCTTGACCACCTCTACACAACACGAAGCCTGTTTCACTTAGTTTGCCTACGACATGCAGTTACTCAGACACTCACAGCTCTAATGATGTCAGTTTTGTGGGACACCCTGTTCAGTTTTGCTGGTGTGGTGATTTTATCCTGAAGTGTGTTTTTTCACGTTACATCCATTGCGTCAGTCAACACAGCTACATAAAATAACACACAACACATAAAACGTGCCATGGGCCAAATTTTGCGTCCTATTCTTTAACCAACATGTTCAGTTCAATAAATTGTGCATTAAACCGTGCGGTGGTGCGTCTCAGTAGAGGATTTATTTTAACTTAGAAGATCAACAGCAACATGGGATTTGACCTGATGGCTCTTTGAAGAACCATCTGTTTAATAGAGCTGCAAATGAGGGTCGCTGGTTTTTGGCCCCCCCTTAAAAATCTTCCTTCGGTTGAGTCTCAGCATGACCAGTAGGAGTTGGAGGTCTGGAATTCCCTTCCAACAAGGCTAGTTGGACATGGCCGAAGCGCATAGGATTACAAGAGATTGATGGATTGATTTGTGTCACCTGGTGTTTGAAACGGGCAGTAGGAGCACCTGTCCACTCTCACCATGTAGACGGCCACTCTGTCTCGGCCCCCAGGTCAGAGGGATGTGTAGAATAGTGATTATCTTCTTTCAGGTAAACTAAGTACTGTCGTTTCAGAGCGTGGAAGCGTGGTTAGGTCTTGTTAGATTCCTCCACTGTGGTATTAGATATCGTAGCACAGCGTTTTTATTGTGGTTTATTTTAATGAAGAAGCTTTACGAGCTCTACGGGCTGATTCCTCAAGCTTTTAACCCGCCCTTGTCAGTTTAGTGTTTTAATGCCACACATCACTGATCCCACAGTGCCCTCAACAAAACGTGGGGTCATAGCAACTGAAGAGTCCAGTTCTCAAAGTACACACAAGAGAATTCATATTTACTGTAAAATACACAATACAGGCGTCAGACTGCCGCACAGCGACTGAGCTTGCTATCACTGCACCATGTCACCAAAACCCTTGTGCTGTTAATGGAATAATCTTTGACTCTAGACCCGGTTCTGTTTCAACTAAGGGGCTAACAGCTTATTTTCTTATCTAGAATTTGGCTGGTCAGCAAAATAGCAAACATGCGAAACAGCTCCATCATTTAAATCACAGACTTAAAGCACTTACAGTATAATTTACTGTAAAACTGCAGTATATAGGTCTAAAAATGTCACCTGAGTTTCTTACAAGCTTCAAATGTCCATGTTTCAGTCAAATGCTGCGTCGAGCCCAGGCTGAATCCCAAACTGCTCTATACTCCCTAAAGAGTGGGATAGCTGTGAAATCGTTTATGGAGTGTGGATGAGTCTGACTCCCAAACGACTGTTTCTTAGCTGTGTTTTGCTCTGTTGGGCTGCAGGATCCAGTATTTAAACTCCTACGTAGTGCACTATGTAGGAAGTTTGAGATCCAGCCCCAGCACCAGAAGAGGGCGCCGCTGGATTGGAGCTAAATAAGACTCGCGGTGGTGATTTGGTGACCAAACAGTATTTACAAAGCGAAGGTTTCTGCAGTGAACAGTGCTGTGATATCAGAGGTTCACTGTTATAAAAGTTCATGAAACGACCAAATGTCCTTCTCCTCCTTTGGCAGTTCATGGTTGCTTGGCAACGATGCCGTACTCTTAAGGAACACATTTCCTGGTGGAACGCTTGCTTATGATGAGTATTATTGACATTGAACAATTGCATGTTTATCATAGACTCTTAGAAATAAAGGTTCTAGACTGTCTCTGGGTCAGTTCCCCTCTCAGTGTCTTTAGTCAGAGAACATAACTGAACCATAATCCACTGAGATGATCTGTTCTAAGCTGTACTGACTCCGCACCCCCCGCCTCGCCTCCAGGCTTTTATTCTACTGTTCTGTTTTAAAACATTCAGTTATGAAAAAGAACAAATACCAACTTTTCACCTGGAGAAACTGATTTAAGCTTCACAATCAGATGTTAAACCCACTGCTGGAGCTTTGAGGGAACATTTACACTGTTTGTACCTTGATGAATGAATCAGGTACCTGCAGAGTACCTTTATTTCTAGAAGTGTATTTTATTATTTTATGTTGGCCGCCGTTTCATAAAAGCAATGAGTCACTTGAGGCTGTGCGTTACAGTCATTTTAACACGGAGGAGGGAGTTTTTTACTCGCTTCACGTTGTGCCTAAAAACACAAATGACAGTAGCACACAGCCTCTCATGGCTTATTAAAGCTTGTATTTGTGCTTCCACATCAACAAACTCAGAACTGTGAGAACAGACTGTATGTCATATTGAGGCACCACCTTATTGTATCAAATCAAATTTGAGTCTTAAGTATCACTACAACCTTATTAATATTAAAAATGAATACAATTCATATAAGCCTAGTTGTTTCCACGCAAGCCGAAAATGAAATATGGCGAGGTTCCTCTCTCCAGGTCTGCCAGTTCGAGATGTTTGTATGATCAGAGTTCAGCTGCATGATGTCTGTGCTGTGCAACTCCAAATAACTCAAACTTATCTTCAGGCCCCGAAGCTGAGCTGCGACACGGACTGCAGTCAGAAAACAAAGCAATACAGATGCATAAACAGTAAAACAGAGCCGAAAACCTTCAGAGAGAGTGAGTTCGGCTCCTCCTGTTTACTTTGCTCTAGTGCTCTTATAAACACCGTCAACAGCACAATCAAACCGTGGAGAGCTCTCAGCAGGACAAGAGGCCAGAACAGAGCAGTGTAACGGAGTAAACACACAAACTACATTATTAATCAAAGAACCTCAGAGAGCTTTGAACAGAGGAACGCAGGACTTCCTCTCTTTACATTCACGCTTACCGCCAAGTGCAAACTCTATAGAAATACGAATAATAGTTAATGAGCACATCTTCAACACGTGGAGTCCCCTCCTCACCGTATTCCTTACAGAAATGACCGGTCAGACATGAGCTGCTGCGTATTTGGTTTTGGTGGTGTGGTGATTTTATCCTGAAGTGTGTTTCTTCATGTTACATCCATTGCATCAGTCAACACAGCTACATAAAATAAAGCATGACGCACATAAAACGTGCCATGGGCCAAATTTCATGTCCTGTTCTTTAACCAACATGTTCAGTTCAGTAAATAAACACTCACTGTGCATTAAACCATGCGGTGGTGCGTCTCAGTAGAGGATGTCGTTTACTTTAACTTAGATGGTCAACATGGTATTTGACCAGGGGCGCACAAACTTTTGCACACAACTGTACAACACTCTGCCAGCCTTTGATTACAAGCAGTGTCACCCAGTAAAACCCAAGCATATACAGTAAGAAGGGCAACGGTCAGGAAAGCACTCACAGAGACGGACTACAGCCTGTAACTGTACAACTACAGACACTGTACGGTCAGTGGAGCTGATGAAGTGGACACTGAGTGGACACAAGCCGGTGGACTTAATCTTATGGTTGATTTGTGTTTATTTTTTAGCCCCCAGAAATCACTAGCGCCTTCTCTGAACACCTAAAAGAAGATTTCCCCACTGCTGTTTACCCCAAATGCTCTGATTACACTGAAATATCTCTTCAGATTCTGAGCATCAAAGGCTATTTAACAGTTCACACGTGGGCATTAATGGGTTATGAAAGTGCTTAAGACAAGTCGCTGTCTGACCAGAGCTCAGAGCATAAACAGAGACCCCTCCCACCCCCACCATGGACTGTTCTCGCTGCTGGGCTCTGGAAGGAGGTTCCGAAGTCTTCGAAGCAGAACAGCCAGGTTCCAAAACAGCTTCTTGCCACACGCCGTAATACGGCTGGACTCTAAATATAACACGGCTCCGATTCTTTGATTACTCCGTACCTGGGAGCTCCAGTGCAGGACACTCTCTGTATATATACTTATTTAAAATGTATTTATCTGCTGATATACATGTGTTTACATATGCACTACACTTTCACTACATTGTATTATTTTATTTTTCTTTTCTCCCCGATCTGCTCTGAACCAGTGCAACACAATTTCGTTCTAATGCGCACTGTACGGTGTAAATTTGAATGACAAAGTCTGTCTAAGTCTAAGTCTAAGTCTAAGTCTAGGTCTATGTCTTGCAGTGAGCTCATTCCAATGGGCACAATACTGTATGTACCATAAACCAAAGCAGTGACACTAATCACTCACTAAACTAGTGATGTGAACACATTTATACACTGCATGCAAAACATCCATCCATCCATTTTCTAAGCCGCTTCTCCGTCAGGGTCGCGGGGGGATGCTGGAGCCTATCCCAGCAGTCTTCGGGCGGAAGGCGCATGCAAAACATGTGTACACTTATGTCTGTACATGCACACTATGCAAAATCTAGGCAAATAAAGCAGGTGTGCTGTAAACACTGCTGTCTACAGTCTACAGTCTACAGCAGAAGTCCTACTATAATTCTTAAAAGGTGCCTTCCTGCTCTGTAGAACATAAAACTAGTTAATTAACTCGTTACCACATGAAATCTTTTTTTAGGTTAAACAGACGGACCATTTGTACAGTGTGGTCAGATTCTCATGTAAGAAGATACGTGGGATTAATCTCACGTTTTGCTTGTTAACAAGTTCAGCCATGTGGAGTTTACCTCTGGAGCCTCGAAAACTGGCAGGAATACATGGAACTGCAATAATGTCATGTGTTGTGTGTAACACGATTTTTTGAATTAATACTATCTTCATAAACTTTAAATCAAAAGCTATAAATGGCTGTACATTCAACAGTATACAGTATTTCCCTTCATTAATATTCATTAACAGTGACATTACTGTAAATGTACAGTACATAGCCAAGAATTCAGTTGCTAGTAGATTATTCTTACATTCAAATACCTATAAGTGACTGCTGCACTGTGTGGTATTACACAGTAAATGGTAATTACAGCAGTGTCCCTGTAAAATTACAGTAAATGGCTGAGAACTAAACTGCTTGTTTAATGTAAAATACATTTCATTCTTCATTTTTCGGAGCGATTTATATGCAGATTAGATCTATAATAATCCAGGTGCATTAATAACTGCAGTTTGGTGTGAAACGGTTCAGACGTCTTTACAGTGGTGGTGATGGGAACCAGGCGTCGCCATGACTACAACACAGATAGAGACATTTTATTTACCATCCAGAACCTCCAGAGAACCTACACGAGTCTTGTGAGTTTATATGGAATGTTGATGTTGGAAAATAGTGGAAAATCTGGAATAATCCGTTTTCTTTGGGGACTATTTTGCCGCACAGCGCCCTGCATGTCTCCCTCCACCATGAATGGAGTTGAAGTTCTCTAAACTATCATAAAACAGCGTCTCAGTCATCAGGCAGTGAATTCAGAACCATCTCATGTAGGAACTTTCTGTGAGGAGCTTTTAGAGGCGGACGTCTGGTTCCTATCACCACCACTGTGAGCAGTTCTGACTCGGCCAGTTTCTCTAACGGAGCGTTTCACACCAAACCACTTAATTATGCAGGAATTTTGAAAAATGGGTGTAATTCCCCTTTATTAACATGACTCAGGACTGTAGGATCTGAATCCAGCGTCTGTGATGCGGAGCGTCACTCAGGGAGCTTTAGGCTGCTGTAAAATCAATGAAAACTACATAAATGAAGTTTCTTCAGTGAATGTGCTCTGGTTAATGTTAACAGTTCTGTGGAAGATTTGGAATCAAACAGAACCCAAACAGTCCAAATAGAAGGAGCTCATTAACTTGATTGATTGATTAATTAAAACGGATCAACTTTTATTAATGCTGACTAGTTCACAGTGCAGAGACAGTTACTCCTCACAGCCGGGGAACCCCACACTGCTCAACCCAGTTCTCCGTTCCACCTTAAACGGTGCAGCAGGTACACTCTGGCGCCTGAGGCTTCTCCATTTAAGGTGGAACGGACAGTTACAGAGTGAGAAGGTAGAGAAAAAGAAGAGAACTTGTACACAACAGATCCCACTTTCAAAAAGAAGGGAAAAGAGCAACTTTACTCAGATTTACAAGAAGAAAGCAAGAAGGAAAGTCCAGGTGAATCTACTCCATACCCTCGGTTAAAAACCAGCCGCCTAAGCAGAAACCCTGACCGCCACCTGCCCAGGACGGTGAAGACAGGAAAAACAAGAACACGAGGCAAGCAGATTCAAGAAGGTGGCAGCCCAAAGAAGAAGAGGAGGAAGAGGAGGAAGAAGAGCAAAGAGAAAAGCGAAGGAATGGAGACGGATGTACTCACCGATGAAAATTTCTGAGAGAAAAAAAGCGAATAAATAGACGGACAGACAGACGGACAGACAGACGGACAGAGAGGAGGAGGAGGAGGAGGAGGAGGAGGAGCAGCAGCAGCAGCAGCGCAGTGATCCGGAGCGGCTCTTCAGCCCTTTAAAGACAGCCAGTCTGGATCAGACCATCCGCAGGCGGAGGGGGGTCTCTGACAGCCACACGGCGCGCGGATGGTTCCTTCCATGAATTCTGAATGCAGACAGTGCAGCGCGCCTGCTGTGGTTGCCAGATTTCCTCGGTTTGGAAAATACAGGCCAACATGTCAACAGTGCGCAGCATGCAGAGGGGAGCAGAACTCAGAGACCACCCTGGTTTCACTTTTATTCCCACTAAACCATCCGTTAAAGGGCCCATGTCATGGATTTTTGGTTGCTGTGTATGAAAATTCCAAAGCAAAACTGCTGTTTCAGATCATACAGGCCAAAGTGAGGTTATTAAAGGGGAGTTACACCCATTTTCCAAAATTCCTACATAATTAAGATGCAAACAGAGTCAGAAAGGCTCTTTTTATGTCGGCACTCCTAATTTGATGAGTTTAAAAATGTGTTTTAGGACAATTATTAAGACTTGACCACAGCTTAATAAGACATGATCTCATTCCCACGCTTTACTAAGTCGTAACTACGCATTAGGATGTTGTTCCCACAGGTTAATACGGTGCAGCCACACATTGTGTATCATGAACGCTAATGTAAATGCAACAAATCTGCTTTAGCTGTAAATATGCATATATTTCTGTTTCCACTCTCTAATACCTTAACTCATTTTTTCATTTCTGTCTAATTTCTGAATATTTTTATTTCTATATTTATTTCTGCCTAATATACATAATTTTCTGTGCTATTATGTCTTATTACAGTAGTATTGTAATTTCATGTAAGGTCAGTCAGTCAGTCAGTCAATCCATCAATCAATCAGACAATCAGTCAATCAGCCATCAGTCAATCCATCAATCAATCAGACAATCAGTCAGTCAGTCAATCAGTCAGTCAATCCATCAATCAATCAGTCAATCCATCAATCAGTCAGTCAGTCAGTCAATCCATCAATTAGTCAGTCAGTCAATCCATCAATCAGTCATTCAATCCATCAATCAGTCAGTCATTCAGTCAGTCAGTCATTCAGTCAGTCAGTCAGTCAATCCATCAATCAGTCAGTCAGTCAGTCAGTCAATCCATCAATCAGTCAGTCAGTCAATCCATCAATCAATCAGTCAGTCAGTCAGTGAGTCAATCAGTCAGTCAGCGAGTCAATCAATCCATCAATCAGTCAGTCAGTCAGTCAGTGAGTCAATCAGTCAGTCAGAGAGTCAATCAATCCATCAATCAGTTAGTCAGTCAGTTAGTCAGCCATCAATCAATCAATCATTCAATCAATCAATCAGTCATTCAATCAGTGAGTCAGTCTGTTAGTCAGACAGTCAGTGAGAATTTTACTGTTTTTTTTTGACACTGTGTTTTACAGTGCACTAAAATGTAGCTGTGATTATCATTGATTTTATTTTGCGCAATAGCATGATTTTGTACTGTTGGGTGATTTTATAATTTGTTTAATTAGTTTAATTACATTGTGACGTTTCCACCTACACAGACTTTTGCATTTTGCTCTTTCATTGTTTTTTGGACAGTTTTCTGCACATTATATTCCTGAATTAGCCCTTAAAAGTAACCCAAACAGTAACCCAAAACAAATGTAATTTTTTTGCAGTTTTTAATGAAAAGAAATGAAACCATCACATCGAACACAGAAAACTGCACTAACCATCTGACCGTCACACATATGCTGCTTAAAATTTCATCTCCTCCAACTTAAAACACCTTCCTGCCTCCTTGAATCAGAGACATGATTGTTTAATAATAATTTGCTGCTTCTGATGTCGTCCTCTTGATGTCCAGCAGCATATCCAACTTCGCATTATACGTCCAAATCGTGCAGCCTTGTTTGTTTACTAGGAACACAGATAGTGATGGTCTCACTCTACCCCCTCGTTCTCCAGCCTCTTCAGCAGAGGCTGTGAGACCCTGCCAGTCATCCGCAGCACTTAGGGCCCGGATTACTGAGATGCTTTTCTCACGCATTTGTCGGATCTACAGAGGATTTCGCCTCTGTTTCTGTTTGTTTTGATGGCAGCATCACACGGAGCACCGGCAACGACTGACCCTCCAGTTTCAACAAGCGTTGGGATTAAAATTAAACCGAAAGCTTAAACATGTCATTACAAGAGCAGGATGGGCACTTTTAGCTTGCAAACAGTACATGGCCAAAAGTGTGTGGACACATTAGCATCACGTTGATGAGAGTCTCTTCTGAAGGGTCTTAATAGTGAAAATGTCCTGGTTTACCTTCATAACATTCAGCAGTGAGAGAATACAGGTAACAGCGTCACAATCTGAAAAAACAAGAAATATTCATAATATGTATGAAGAAATGTATTTGCTATATCCATCCATCCATCCATCCATCCATCCATTATCTTCCGCTTCTCCGGGGTTCGGGTCGCGGGGGCAGCATCCTAAGCAATGAGGCCCAGACCTCCCTTTCCCCAGCCACTTCCACTAGCTCTCCAAGGGATCTCCGAGGCGCTCCCAGGCCAGCTGGGTGATATAATCACGCCAGCGTGTTCTGGGTCTTCCCCGGGGTCTCCTCCCAGGTGGACTTGCCTGTGATATCTCTCGAGGGAGGCGTCCAGGAGGCATCCTAACCAGATGCCCGAACCACCTTAGCTGCCTCCTCTCGACGTGAAGAAGCAGCAGCTCTACTCCCTCCCGGATGACCGAACTTCTCACCCTATCTCTAAGGGAGAGTCCAGACACCCTGCGGAGGAAACTCATTTCGGCCTCTTGTATTCCCAATCTTATTTTTTTGGTCATTACCCAAAGCTCATGACCATAGGTGAGGGTGGGAATTTACCACAACAGACCGGTAAAGAGCCCGCATCACTGCTGACCCAGCACCAATCCGCCTGTCAATCTCCCGCTCCCTTGTACCATCACTCGTGAACAAGACCCCGAGATACTTGAACTCCTCCACTTGAGGCAAGAGCTTATCCCTTAGAGCTTATTGACATCATCTTGCTGAAATAATCAAGGCCTTCCCTGAAAAAGATGTCGTCTGGACAGCAGCAGATGTTGCTAAAGCATGTATATGTCATTCAGCTTTAAGGGCGCCTTCACAGATGAGCACGTCACCCATGCCATGTGCACTAATTCCCCCTAAACCATCATGAATACTGGCAGCGTTTCTGGATCCTGTTTTTATCTGGTTTCTTCTTTGCATTTTAGAGCTTTAACAGCATTTGTGGATGCAGTGATGAACTGTTTTCACAGACAGTGGTTTTCAGAAGTGTTTCTGAGGCCATGCAGTGATTTCCACTACAGAATCATGTCTGTTTTTAATGCAGTGCTGCCTGAGGGCCCAAAGATCACAGCCAGCAGATACTGGTTTTTGGTCTCGTCCCTCACACACAGAGATTTCTCCAGAGTCTCTGAGTCTTTAATGATATTATGTACCGTAGACAATGAAAATCAAACAAATAGCTCATGCCGATTATATCGACAGCTCTCAAGTATATTTTTTTGTCTGCGTCAGCTTTTTAGAATGTGGCCTTTTCCCAAAGGAATAAAAGTTTGATCACTCTTATATCACTAAGATTCAAGTTTACTAGCAAAACCCTATTAAACTTCAGAGATTCTGTACTAACTGGTCAGCAGTGCCCTTAGCAACCACCTGGGACAACACAGGAACTGCTTGGTAAAACCCAAACATGCACCTGGGATGATCTGTTGTGCTGTGAATTTGCCAATGAGGATTCAACAGGAGAAAAACTAAATGCCACAGGGAGAGAAAAAAGGACTAGTGACAAACCAAGAGAAGTCAAGTCGAAGTTAATATTCTCCACACAGGAAACTTTTCACACATTTATTCATTAGAAGGCTATACATGCACCCCCATTACATTACATTACTAAATTACTGACATATACACATACTAACATATGTATTAAGAGCCAATAAAAGGATGATGTTTGACGGCTCATAGGTGCAGTGGCCCTACTGACCAAACTTTTGTTTTGGTTGCATTTGGGAAATGTGCACAAAATTTGATTTAATCAGAAACACAATTACACTGCCTCTCTTCAGATTAGAGTGATTAAAATATAAAGTGAACTAAATTATTATTAAAGCATGTTCAGTTTGTCCCTTTTTCCCCCTTGAGCCCCCGACAATGTCTGTGCACAGGCCTGTCTAACAGTCACGCTTAAACACCGCTGTGTTTAGTGTGTATCATTAACTTTAACCCTCCAGTATCATGAGATCACATGAGACTCACATCCAGAGTTATAAGCCTATGAAGAGGGGCTGAGATACTGTAAGGAAGACTCTCCAGACTGATTGAAATCCATGTTAATCGTTTACTCAAACACACAAAAACCAGAATCGGAGCCAAAAACAGTCCAAAAGTCAAAACACCAGAAAAGTCCTCAAAACAGCAAAAGCACAAAAGGGAGATCGAAAAGCAGCCCAAGAGTTCAGAAAAGGGTCATAGTAATCCAAAAACATCAGTCAAGAAACCAGGCTTGGTCTACAGGATAAACTGGCAATACTTCGCAATGAACCAGTGTACTGAAGATCCTTATATATGAAGGTAAGCGAGCTGCAGGTGAGAAGGGTCAGGGTTTAACTAGGAAGACGAGGCAGGTGAGGCTGATCTCTGGTGGCGAAGGTGGGTATTACATCTGACATACACCCCCATAAGGCGGCTGCTCCAGCAGGCGTAACAGACAAGGACGACCCGTGGGGTGAGGGGCCGGGTGATCTGGATGGGCCCTGTGGAAGTCAATGATAAGCGAAGGATCAGGGATATCATCCGCAGGGACCCAGCAGCATTCTTTAGGGCCATAGCCTTCCCAATCCAGGTACCACATCCCTGACGAAGAGAAATCAAGAGGGCACGCATCGTATATGCATATCCCCTATGCTCTACCAGTAGGGGGAGGTGGTTCGTTGTCAGAGGTCAGCACATCACCTGTAGGGGAGACAGGCTTCAGGAGAGAGACACGAAAAGATGGTGAGGTGTGGTAATGTGGGGGGTAACTCAAGGTGGTAGGTGTACCTCGGGCTCAGCTTCTTGTAGGGTAGTTGCAGCTTCACATCCTGTGTGGAGAGCCATTCCTTTTGCCCTGGACTGAAGGTGGATGTGTTGCTGTGTCTGTTGCTGTGGATTTTTTACCGGCGGATTGCCCTTTGGAGCCGTACATGTGCCAAATTCCAAACCCCCTCTCTCCTCTTCATTCAGTCGTCGACTACCAGCACCTCAGAAGGCTCACCTGACCAGGGAAATAATAGGGGTTGATAGCCCACTATGCACTGAAATGGTGACAGGCCTGTAGAGGAATGTAACAGGGAATTCTGAGCATATTCTGCCCAGGGAAGAAAATGGCTCCATTCGTGCTGATTGTCATTGCAGTATGAGTGCAAATAACAACCAAATTCTTGGTTCAACCTCTCCACTTGTCCGTTGGGCTGAGGGTGGTAGCCGGAAGTGAGACTGATGTTAATATGCAGTAACTTCCAAAATTCCTTCCGTACACGTGACGTAAACTGAACCCCCCAATCAGAAACAATATCCTCGGGCAGTCCGTAAAAGTGAAATACTTCATGGAAGAGCTTCGCTGCTGTCTCCAAAGCAGAAGGTAGCTTTTTGAGGGGAATCAATCTGCAGGCTCTGGAAAATCAGTCTGTGACCACTGAAATCGCTGTGTTTCAATTAGAGGGAGGTGTATCTGTCAAGAAATCCACAGCTATGTGCAACCAGGGATGATGCGGGATAGGAAGCGGCATGAGGCATAGGGCATTGACGGGGTGTTTTATTCCTGGCACAAACAGAACATGACCTGACATAATTTGTTATGTCAGTGGATAGAGAGGGCCACCAGAAAGTATGCTGGACCAGGGAAATCGTTCAGGTGATACCAGGATGAAAGATGATTAGTAAAGGTGATACCAGGGTCAAAGATGAGTGCACCCATTAAACCACATTCCTATGAAGGTTAATGAGAACGCAGACTTTGTCATCTGGACATGTAGGGGGTGCTGGGTCGTTGTTTTGAGCTCTCCTAATCTCTTCCATACAATCGCAAGAAAGAGATCGGAGCAACAATGCATGAAGGGGGTATAATGGGGTCTGCACAGCTGGGTTTTTCTTCAGAATCATGTTGGCGGGAGAGAGCGTCTGCCTTGCCATTCTTAGATCCAGGTCTACATGTCAAATTGAAATTGAAGCATGTAAAAAGCAATGCCCACCGGGCCCTGCGTGGATTTAGACGTTTAGCTGATTTAATGTACTCCAAGTTTCTATGGTCTATTAGAATGGTGAAAGGGTGGGCAGAGCCCTCGAGCCAGTGCCTCCTTTCCTCTAAAGCTGCCTTGACAGCCAACAGTTCATGATTACCTACATCATAATTTCGCTCGGCAGGATTAAGTTTTCTGGAATAGAATGTAAAGGCGTGGAGTTCAGTGGGTTTACCATGCCTTTGGGAGAGAACAGCTCCGATCCCTGTCTCGGAAGCATCCGCTTCCACCAGGAAAGGAAGGGCGGGGTCAGGGTGGCAGAGAATCGGAGCTGTAATGAAGCTCTGTTTGAGTGAGTCAGTTGCTGATTCGGCTCCGGGTGACCAGCTCAGTTTCTTTGCATTGCCTTGCAGTAAAGAGGTGAGGGGAGCGGCAATCATGCTAAAGCCTTTGATGGTGGATTCGTGTGTCCATCTACATTCTGCGTGAATCTGACCGACGGACACTCAGGAAATCACTTAGGACTGACCGTCATGCCGGAAACCCTACATTCTTCATTCAGTCCACATCGGAGACTCGTGTGAAATTGCCTCAGAGAGTTTACAGCTGCTGAAGCTGCTGCAGTGGGTTTGGAAAGTAGTGATGAAGATAGAGGAGCGTTTAGATATGAAACATATGATGATCGTGTTTTATGAAGAACCTTTAGAGGAGAGTTTAAGAAGAGAGATGGACAAATCGAGAGAGAGAGAGAGAGAATTAGTTCAGACCACCGAGAATTAATGCTAGTTAAAATAAACACTGTGTGTCAGAGATGCTGGTTAAAAGGAAAGGGCAGATGCTGAGAGAGAGAGAGAGAGAGAGAGAGAGAGAGAGGAACAGGGACAGAACCGGTGAGTGTGTGAGAGGAGTCCAGGCATTAGTAACAGACATTAGAGTTCCACATCTATTACTGTAGACTCTCTGCCAGCTTCACAGCTCCTCTCGCTGTTCTTAAGATTCATCGAATCCTGTTAGTCTCACAGCAGAGATCCTATTAAAGCGTCTGGTGGAGACAAAGGAGCGGTTCTGCATGTGGATTTGTTGTGCTGTGAATTTGCATGCTGGGAATTCAATGGGAGAAAGAAAGTAAACGGCATGTAAATCCAGGGAGAGCGGAAAAGTCAAACTGCATTATTCACCAGTTAGTTAATACATACATACATACACACACACACACACACACACACACACACACACACACACACACACACACACACACACACACAATTCAAAAGTAAACTAATACAGTTTTTCTAACAAGCTCATGCTCATGCTAATTATACTGAGAGCGCTCAAGTATATTTTTTTGTCTGTGTCAGCTTTTCAGAATGTGGCTTTTTGCCAAAGGAATAAAAGTTTGATCATCACTCTTATGTCACTAAGATTCAAGTTTACTTGCAAAACCCTATCAACCTTCAGAGATTCTGTACTAACTGGTCAGCAGTGCCCTTAGCAACCAGCTGGGACAACACAGGAACTGCTTAGTAAACCCCTAACATGCACATGTGATGATCTGTTGTGCTGTGAATTTGTTCACTGAGGATTCAACAGGAGAAAAACTAAATGCCACAGAGAGAGAGAAAAGGACCAGTGACAAACCAAGAGAAGTCAAGTCGAAGTTAATATTCTCCACACAGGAAACTTTTCACACATTTATTTATTAGAAGGCTATACATGCAAATATAAAGTGTGTAGTTATTTGTTCATTGTATGTGCATTTATTCCAGCATCTTTTCTGTAGTAAATTGAAAGCTTATAAATTTGTAACACTTTCTATGAATGTCATGTTTGAAGCATCTATTATAATACATTCATAACATATTATTCATAATGCATCATAAACATGGCTATAAATATTTATGAAAATGCATCACACATTATAGCCAGTCTTATTGTGCATTACTAATTGTTAATGCATTACAAGTACTGTTCATAACACATTATAAGAGCTCATGAGCTGTATTTGTCCGCTCTAAGTGAGGCGTACTGGACTAAAACCTACTCCAGTGTTAAGAGTGAGGCTTCAAGTTGACGTATTTACTGAAGGATTTACTGAAACACTAAAACACAACAAAGCTCATTACGGGCTTCAAATGTCAGAGTTTACACTGGAGCAACATCAGAGTTTCACCCAATGTGGGAAAGTCAATGTTCACCACTGTTAATGTTCACCACTGTTAATGTTCACCACTGTTAATGTTCACCACTGTTAATGTTTACCACCGTTAATATACACCACTGTTAATGTACACCACTGTTAATGTTCACCACTGTTAATGTTCACCACTGTTAATGTGCACCGCTGTTAATGTTCACCACCGTTAATGTTCACCACTGTTAATGTTCACCACCGTTAATATACACCACTGTTAATGTACACCACTGTTAATGTTCACCACTGTTAATGTTCACCACTGTTAATGTGCACTGCTGTTAATGTTCACCACCGTTAATGTTCACCACTGTTAATGTGCACCGCTGTTAATGTTCACCACTGTTAATGTTCACCACTGTTAATGTACACCACTGTTAATGTTCACCACTGTTAATGTTCACCACTGTTAATGTGCACTGCTGTTAATGTTCACCACCGTTAATGTTCACCACTGTTAATGTTCACCACTGTTAATGTTCACCACTGTTAATGTGCACCGCTGTTAATGTTCACCACTGTTAATGTTCACCACTGTTAATGTTCACCACTGTTAATGTGCACCGCCGTTAATGTTCACTGCTGTTAATGTTCACCACTGTTAAAGTTCACCACTGTTAATGTTCACCACTGTTAAAGTTCACTGCCGTTAATGTTCACCGCCGTTAATGTGCACCGCTGTTAATGTACACCACTGTTAATGTTCACCGCTGTTAATGTGCACTGCTGTTAATGTGCACTGCTGTTAATGTTCACCACTGTTAATGTTCACCACTGTTAATGTGCACCGCTGTTAATGTTCACCACTGTTAATGTTCACCACTGTTAATGTTCACCACTGTTAATGTTTACCACCGTTAATATACACCACTGTTAATGTACACCACTGTTAATGTTCACCACTGTTAATGTTCACCACTGTTAATGTGCACTGCTGTTAATGTTCACCACCGTTAATGTTCACCACTGTTAATGTTCACCACCGTTAATATACACCACTGTTAATGTACACCACTGTTAATGTTCACCACTGTTAATGTTCACCACTGTTAATGTGCACTGCTGTTAATGTTCACCACCGTTAATGTTCACCACTGTTAATGTGCACCGCTGTTAATGTTCACCACTGTTAATGTTCACCACTGTTAATGTACACCACTGTTAATGTTCACCACTGTTAATGTTCACCACTGTTAATGTGCACTGCTGTTAATGTTCACCACCGTTAATGTTCACCACTGTTAATGTACACCACTGTTAATGTTCACCACTGTTAATGTTCACCACTGTTAATGTGCACTGCTGTTAATGTTCACCACCGTTAATGTTCACCACTGTTAATGTTCACCACTGTTAATGTTCACCACTGTTAATGTGCACCGCTGTTAATGTTCACCACTGTTAATGTTCACCACTGTTAATGTGCACCGCCGTTAATGTTCACTGCTGTTAATGTTCACCACTGTTAAAGTTCACCACTGTTAATGTTCACCACTGTTAAAGTTCACTGCCGTTAATGTTCACCGCCGTTAATGTGCACCGCTGTTAATGTACACCACTGTTAATGTTCACCGCTGTTAATGTGCACTGCTGTTAATGTGCACCACTGTTAATGTTCACCACTGTTAATGTGCACCGCTGTTAATGTTCACCACTGTTAATGTTCACCACTGTTAATGTGCACCGCCGTTAATGTTCACTGCTGTTAATGTTCACCACTGTTAAAGTTCACCACTGTTAATGTTCACCACTGTTAAAGTTCACTGCCGTTAATGTTCACCGCCGTTAATGTGCACCGCTGTTAATGTACACCACTGTTAATGTTCACCACTGTCAATGTTCACCACTGTTAATGTTCACCACTGTTAATGTTCACCACTGTTAATGTTTACCACCGTTAATATACACCACTGTTAATGTACACCACTGTTAATGTTCACCGCTGTTAATGTGCACTGCTGTTAATGTTCACCACCGTTAATGTTCACCGCTGTTAATGTTCACCGCTGTTAATGTTCACCGCTGTTAATGTTCACCACTGTTAATGTTCACCACTGTTAATGTACACCACTGTTAATGTTCACCACTGTTAATGTTCACCACTGTTAATGTGCACCGCTGTTAATGTTCACCACTGTTAATGTTCACCACTGTTAATGTGCACCGCCGTTAATGTTCACCACTGTTAAAGTTCACCACTGTTAATGTTCACCACTGTTAAAGTTCACCGCCGTTAATGTTCACCGCCGTTAATGTGCACCGCTGTTAATGTACACCACTGTTAATGTTCACCACTGGCAATGTTCACCACTGTTAATGTTCACCACTGTTAATATACACCACTGTTAATGTACACCACTGTTAATGTTCACCACTGTTAATGTTCACCACTGTTAATGTGCACTGCTGTTAATGTGCACCGCTGTTAATGTTCACCACTGTTAATGTACACCACTGTTAATGTTCACCACTGTTAATGTTCACCACTGTTAATGTGCACTGCTGTTAATGTTCACCACTGTTAATGTTCACCACTTTTTTTTTTTTTTTTTTTTTTTTTTTAACCTGTCATGTCTGGCCATTTTTGCAATCGGAATGGTAATCCGAATGTACTGATGTACCAAACATATTTGTTTTCACAAGAAAAAGCTCTATAGGTTACTAAAGCCTATTCTTGTTAAAGTTTTTATTTTATTTGTTTGGCCAGGCCTGACAGGCAATAAAAAAGAGGACAGGAAAGAAAGAGAAGAAGGGAGGAGAGAGAAAAAAAATAAAAAAAAATAAATCATAATAATGATAATTAAGTAAGTAAATAAATAAATAGAAAAAAAATAATAATAAAATAAAGAGAGAAAAAACAAATAAAATAAGTAAATAAACAGACAACTAAATAAAAATAAATAGATAAATAAGTAAGTTAAAAAAAAAAAAGGGAGGGGAAAAAAACAATTATACAGATATACATACATATACATATTCACATATACATATACATATATACACCCAGACATAATTCTACTATTTGCTGCTACATACATACACACACATGTTTACATATCTATACATATGCCTCTATACATATACACCCACCCACCACACACAATTCTACTGTTCACCACTGTTAATGTGCACCGCTGTTAATGTTCACCACTGTTAATGTGCACCGCCGTTAATGTTCACCACTGTTAAAGTTCACCACTGTTAATGTTCACCACTGTTAAAGTTCACTGCCGTTAATGTTCACCGCCGTTAATGTGCACCGCTGTTAATGTACACCACTGTTAATGTTCACCGCTGTTAATGTTCACCACTGTTAATGTGCACCGCTGTTAATGTACACCACTGTTAATGTTCACCACTGTTAATGTGCACCGCTGTTAATGTTCACCACTGTTAATGTTCACCACTGTTAATGTGCACCGCCGTTAATGTTCACCGCCGTTAATGTTCACCACTGTTAAAGTTCACTGCCGTTAATGTTCACCGCCGTTAATGTGCACCGCTGTTAATGTACACCACTGTTAATGTGCACCGCTGTTAATGTACACCACTGTTAATGTTCACCACATAAATGCTTTAGCATTATGTGAATTTCTTTAATAAATGACCTAAAATATTATCAGGGCTTCATTTGAGTCCTAACAAGCAATGCAGAGAGCCCAGTAAAACAAATAACATGATCATATAGATATTCAATCAGTTACTCAACAAAGTGATCCAATATTAAATGTGTTTGTTGGTGTTTTAGAGTTTACTTTGTCACATACGCAGTCATACACAGTACACAAGCAGCGAATATGAAGCAACGAGTTAAGAAAAAACAGCAGTTGAATACAAGAACAATATTATAGAATATATGTGAGAAAATATCCGTCTATGAAATTTACACTATAAGCACAATGGAGATACGATACGTGTGATGCACAAATGGCATTCGTGGGAATAAAGTTCAAGGTGCAAAATGTGCAAACTGAATGCTGAGCAGCCGAGCAGGAGAATAAATACATGAAAAGTGGCCAGTGTTCAGTGCAGAGTTCTGTGGGTGTGTGTGATGTGTGTGTGTGTGTGTGTGATGGGTTTGAGGTGTGTTAGTGGGTGTGTGTGAGAGTGTGATGTGTGTGTTTGTGAGAGGGTGTGATGGCGGTGTGTGTGTGTGTGTGATGTGTATGATGGGTGTGATGTGTGTGTATTGGGTATGTGTGTGTGATGGGTGTGATGTCTGAGTGTGTGTGTGTGTGATGGGTGTGTGTATTGGGGTGTATGGGTGTGTGTGTGTATTAGGTGTGTGTGTGTATTGGGGGCATATGTGTGATGGGTGTGTGTATCGTTTGGGTGTGGGTGTGATGTGTATGATGGATGTGATGTGTGTGTATTGGTGTGTGTATGTGTGTGTATGGGCATGCGTGTGTGATCGGTGTGATGTATGTTTGTGAGAGTGTGGGTGTGTGGGTGTCTGTGTGTGTATTGGGTGGGTGTGTGATGGGTGTGTGAGTGTGAATGTGTGTGTGTGATGGGTGTGAGTGTGTGTGTGATGAGTGTAAGTGTGTGTGTGTGTGTTTATGTGGGCGGTGGGTTCTGACATATGTGTCCTTGCCCTCCAGGTGTGTGAGGGCTGTGTGAAGGGCCGTGTTCACTGCGTCGTCTGTTGACCTGTTGTGATGGTATGCAAACTGAAGAGGGTCTATAGTGTTTGGAATGGTTTCCTGGACGTGAGTCATGACTATTCTCTCGAAGCACTTCATCACAATTGGGGTGAGTGCAACAGGGCGACAGTCATTTAGGAAGGTCACAATGCTTTTCTCTGGGAGGGGTACGATGGTGGTAGACTTGAAGCAGGATGACACAAAAGCTTACGTGAGGGACAGACTGAATATGTCTACAAACACATCAGCCAGTTCTGATGAGCAAACTCTGAGTGCACGCCCAGGGATGTTGTCTGGGCTGGCTGCTCTCCATGGGTTTATTCTCTTCAAGGTCCTGCACACATCCACTGATGTGAGAGTGAATGATGTGTTCTGTGTGGCCATAATGTCTCTCGGTCGGCCAGGGTTGAGGGCCTCGAAGCAAACATAGAACTCATTTAGCTCATCAGGTAGTGTAGTGTGGCTGGTTGTGACCGCCCTGCTCGTCTGTTGGCAGCGGGTGATGTGCTGTAGTCCTTGCCACATGTGCCGGGAGTCTATGATGGTGTAGTAGCCTTCCAACTTCAGCCTATACTGTCTCTTGACCTCTCTGATAGATCTACGCAGGTCATATCTGGACCTTTTGTAATCTTTTGGTCTCTTGTTTACCGATGGCGTCATGCAGCAGCCCTAGCGCTGTGGCCGAGTTCGCGCGTGGCTGAATGTAAGTAGCCAGAATGTACACAGAGCTGAACTCTCTAGGCAGATAAAAGGCTCTGCACTTCATCATCAGCAGCTCCAAGTCAGCTGAACAATGTTTTCAACAGTCTTTATGTCCGTGCACCACCTGTTGTTCACATAGATGCAGACACCGCCACCTTTGTTCTTCCCCGACGCTGCTGTGCAGTCCCTGCGGTGGATGGAGTGCGTTTCCAACTAGATCGCCAAGTCTGGCGTGCTGTCCGAGAGCCAGGTTTCTGTGAGGATAAGAGCACAGCACACTCTGATCTCACGCTGAGTTGTTATTCTGGTCCTCAGCTCATCAAGCTTATTTTCGAGGGAGCGAACATTAGCTAGCAGCAGGCTAGGTAGCGGTGGTCATGTAGAAAGTTGGAGAAAGTTGAGAAAGTTGAAGTCTGAGAGGCTAAAGGTAAGTTCATGATGAACTTTACTGATCTCCAGGAGTGTCTCTCTACTGTAACTAACTGTACTGTAGCCGTTCTGTACATTTAAAATAAACACTAAAGTAAAAATAAATAGCATCGGTTGCAGGAGGAACATACAAAGACGTCTGCCACGGTGGGCGCCATCTTGAGTGTGGGTGTGTGTGTGTAGGGGGGTGCTGTGTGTGATGGGTGTATGGGTTGCTGTGTGTGTGTGTGTGTGTGTGTGTGAGGTGGCCCTGGTTGTCCTGTTTGCTGTTGTGGTTTGGAGCTCGGATGGTTTGTGGGAAGAAGCTCCTCTTTCTGTCTGTGTTTACCTTGAGGGAGTGAAAGTGCTTCCCTGACTGCAACAGAGAGGAGTCCATTGTTGGGTGGCTGATGACCTTCACGATGTTCCTGGCTTTTGTCCAGCATCACTCGCTATGGACAGTCTGCTGGTCAGGGAGTCACTGGCATGAGCAGCAGTAACTTCCATCAAATGGTTCCTGTACCTGCTGACCTTCTCTGTGTATTGACCTGAATACAACTAAAGAGTGAAAGTAAGGAAAGAAAACAATTGGGGTCCATTTGAGTCCATTCAGTGTTCAACTTCTCTAAATAAATAGTCATGCTTGCTTCATATTTAATGGCTTAACTGGTTTAATGGGGATGAGTGGACAAACATAACATTAACATGATGGTGTGGTTTCAGTGTCCCCTGCGTATTTTGTATGCATTGTTCTTTGAGGTCAGTTTGAGCCCAAGTTGATCAAACAGAAAAAAAACATTCACACACAGTTTTTTGGGTAATACTGAGGTCAATATGACCTGCCATTTTTATGAGCTTTCAGCTTTAAGGCCCTAACCACACCTGCGGTGGTGCCACAGCCACTGATGGGTTACACATCGATCAGGCATAACAATATGACCACCCCCATGGAACCCAACAGAGCCGGTACTATTTGAGTGGTGGGTCATTCTCAGCACTGCAGTAACAATGACGTGGTGGTGGTGTGTGAGTGTGTGTTGTGCTGGTACGAGTAGATCAGACACAGCAGTGCTGCTGGAGTTTTTAAACACCTCAGTTTCGCTGCTGGACTGAGAACCAAAAACATCCAGCCAACAGCGTCCTGTGGGCAGCATCCTGTGGGCAGCGTCCTGTGACCACTGATGAAGGACTAGAGGATGACCAACACAAACTGCAGCAGCAGATGAGCTATCGTCTCTGACTTTACATCTACAAGGTGGACCGACAGGAGTAGGAGTGTCTGATTGAGTGGACAGTGAGTGGACACAGTGTTTAAAAACTCCAGCAGCACTGCTGTGTCTGATCCACTCACACCAGCACCATGTCAGTGTTACTGCAGTGCTGCGAATGACTCCGCACCCAAATAGTACCTGCTCTGTGGCGGTCCATGGGGGTCCTGACCACTGAAGAACAGGGTAACAAAGTATCAAAGAAATAGATGGACTACAGTCTGTAACTGTAGAACTAAAAAGTGCAGCTATACTGCACTACAGTTGATAAGATAAGGGGAGCAGAAACAAGGAGGTTGTCATAACGTTGTTTTATGATGTGGGGAAGGGAAAACGGAATCACGAAATTAAGAAATCTGACCTATTTCCTGTAAGCTTTAAATTGCTGTGGTCATATTGACCCGAGGATAAAGGATGTTAGTAAATTTGAGGAAAACAGGAGGGTCAAGCTGCTTTTTCATCCTGCCAGTTCTAAGGCTTCTGGTTTTCACCCAGACCATCTGTTTTTCAGGATTTATGTCCAGGTGTCCAGTTTTGACTGCCATTTGTCTGTTTTTTTTTTCACAATGTTCAGCCAAAAAACATCAAGCAATATAATCATGTTGGTCAATTAACTGCCCCCCCCTTTCAAGCCAATGGCCATCATAAAGAGGGCTAAGACAAAGCATAATGTCTGTCTAAAATAAAGAACAAGAGCTTTTACTCTTTCCAAGAAGAACAGCTTCTAGATGAAGAGTTGAAGGCTTGGCTTACCAAAGATCCAAACAGCTCAACATCTGCAACATGCAGGATGTGTCATTTCTCATTCATCATTAAACATGACAGCGTTTCTGCCTCAGATCGTAAACGGACTCAGCAGATCTGAAGAAAAGCTGTGCTGAAGAAGATCGCATCACAGCTGCTGAGATAATGTTAGTGAGTCACAGAGTTAACCTGTGTGTTCTATTCTGTTTATTAAAAGATAAAATGATGTGATTTATTATTATTTCAGCCTCAGATTCTTGGCTTTTGCTCGTTTTCTGTGAAGAACATATAAAACATCCCATTTTCAGAGCTTCACTCTGCTCACCCCCCCCCCCCCCTTTTATATTACACATGCAGTCCTTCAGTCTGTTCTCTTCCTACATAGCCTGCTGTGTGTGGGTGTGTGGATGTGTGTGTGTGTGTGTGTGTGTGTGTGTCTCAGGGTGGACAACATAGACAGGCTGCTGACTGGCTACAGCTGCTACGCTGGACTCTTGAGATATCTTAAACATCTGGTATGTTTATATAAATTGTTCTGGCTGTATTGATTTAAAAACAATAATGCAGTGTGTCCAGCAGACCACTGAGTAACTAACACAATCACACCACACCAGGGTTAAGCACCATAGCAGCTTCTTATCTCAGATATGATTGATATTTGATAGGCTGTTCGTCTGATTTTCAGTTCAGTAAATGATAAAACCAGTTAATAAAACACCTGCAGTGGTTTGAAACTGTAATTGTGTTCAGTTTTCTGTGTCATGTCTTTTAGATTGTGCTGTGCAGACACCCCAAAATGATATTTTTATATTACTATTTATATTATATTGTTGATATTAGTTTTTGGTTAAGTATGTTGGGGTATAGGAGTGTCCGGGTTTGGCTTGTTGAAAAGGCGGTAACCCTGCACCGCATGCAGACATCACTAATGAACACATGATTGCTGGACTTGTTGAGGCCACCAAGGCTCTTGTCAAGGGCTCTTCAAGGACAGCTGCTAGGCGAGCGACTGAGGATGAAAGGCTGCTCTGATTGAAAAATGGTATGTTGGATCAGAGTGCTTTCAGACCGAGAGGATGACAGAGGCTCTCTGTATCGGTTGCTCTGTTTTGTGCACATGCCTGGCAAACACAGTGAGGAAAGATTTATAGCTGCGGCTGTGAAGGAGAACATTTAAAGGGATATTTCAGCAGATTTTTTTTTTGTGGCAAAACAAGCACAACAGTTCTCTAAAACAGTGTGGTAGCATATGAGAGTTAGGAACAGTGGAAAAAGCTGATCAGCGTGGATACAGTACCACACACACGGTGCCAAAGCAGGTGGCTCAGCTAAATCTGGTCTTTTGGCTTGCTTGTAGAAGTTGCACAACCTGCAATTTTATGTGCATGTCTGTGAGAGAATATGAGCCAAAGCCCAATATTCTGTCAGCTCTGTCAGGAAACCAGCTGCTCACACGTTCCTGAGATATAAGTTAACATTTTAAAGAACTGAGCCGATATTCAGCTTCAGCAGTTCAACACTGCTGTAAAAACATTATCAGTGTTTAAAGGATGTCAATCAAAGTTGCATCAATAACTGTGAATATACAATATATCAGTATTGCAGCTTCAACAGAAGAAACAGAACAGAAGAACACAGGAGAGCCTGAGCTTCTGCTGCAAGTAAGTGCTCTTTATTAACACACCAGCAGAAATGACATACAGAGCACTGAAACCACAAGGGAGGTCACCACTAGTCACACACTTCACCCCAACGCTGACCAACCCTCACACTCACTAACCCACTCTCTGACTCTGAATAACATGACTAACACATCTATATTAACCTTAAACTAACAAACAACAGAGTTCAGCGACACGAACAGTCCCTCTGCTGAAGGCTGTGTGCCTACCATGAGCTTTTTGCCTGTGGCTGTCTGCATAATCACACCTCCAGAGTCTCTCGAAGCCAGCACCGGCCAGTTATGGGTTGTTCTATAGCCTCCCCCTTCAAAGGTCAGCTGGTTACTGGTTACCTTTGAACCTTCTTGAGGCAATGCTGTCAACAGGCCTTCCTACGCCAGCCTCCAGCCTTGCCATGTTGACCTCGCCATCAAGCCTCCCCATGCTGTTCTACCTGTGGAGCCTTACGGTGTTGTCCATGTTGTCGTGCTGTTCTCCCTTTTGAGTTCATTCTCCAGAGCACTGGGTATCCCACTTCTGACACCAGTGAGGGGGAGGAGCCATTCTCAAATGTTTAGATTGGCACATGAAATAAGGCCCATCTCCTTTGAAAGGTATAACAATCCTTTATAGCAGTGTAGCCTTTATTGCATTGTAAGAAACCATTTCTGTGGAATGTTGATGAGGGACAATAGTGGAAAATTTTGCTGCACAGCGCCCTGCATGTCTCCCTCCACCATGAATGGAGTTTAAGTTCTCCAAACTATCATAAAACATCGTCTCAGTCATCAGGCAGTGAATTCAGAACCATTTCATGTAGGAACTTTCTGTGAGGAGCTTTTAGAGGGAGACGTCTGGTTCCTATCACCACCACAGTGAACACTTCTGACTGAGTAAGTTTCTCTAGAACATCAGACCACTCTGAATGACTTGATTTACATCTTAACCACTTAGTTAAGCAAATTTAGAATTGTTCTAGCTGGCTTTTTAACAGCTTTTCCAACATAATTTAGAGATGGATGGTTAAACAACTAAATCTGGAAGAAGCTAAATTATCGCTGTGCTTTACTGTACGTCCTTCACTCTCGTCGGGAGTCTGTCTACAAGGACGCTGTGAGCACACAGTTCTCCAGTAAACAAAGAGCACTTGCTGCAAAGTGCTCTTTGTTCCCTCCTTTGATGGAAAGGGAATGTGACATTGATTGTCACACTGAGCTGTGTAAGTAATAGCCACATCATATTTCTCTCCACCAATTACTCTGAGCTGATCCTGCTTCAGGAATAATTACCTGTCCTTTTGAGTGTGGCTTTTTGAAACCGCCAGTTAAACGATCATTTGCCCCACTTTTCTACTATTTTAGTTAATCAGCTGGGGAATACTGTGGCAGTGAGGCAAGAAAATGACAAGAAAAAAGAAACAACATGCAGAATTCAGGCACTCAGGGTCCATTATGATCACAGAAGAGCGTTCTCCTGCTCTTCCAGCTCCAGTTTTATGATTCTGGGTGATAATGGGCTCTACTGAACAGCCAAGTGCACCTTTTTTACCCTTTCTTTCTGAGCTCACTTTCTCAATTTGTGTCTGTCTTCTTAAAATCGGCTTATACATGATAAATAAATAAATGGATAAAAATTAAAGGCCTGAAAAATAAGATTTTTTTTTTGGTAAGATCTGACAACTTGTGTAAGATTTTAAGTTTTGTAATAAGATTTGAAGACTTTTATGTACAATTTTGGATTTATGTGAACAATCTTTGTGGAAAATCTGAAATTTTTTGTCTAAGATTTAAAGATTTGTGCGAGACGGAAAATTTTAAGATTTTTGTACGTGATTCAAATATTTTAAAATTGTGTGTAAGATTTGAAGATTTTGGTCTAAGATCTAAAACTTTGTGTAAAATGTGTGTAACTGTTTTATTAAGATCTCACTTTTATGTAAAATTTTAAGATTTTTTGAATGATTTGAAATTTTGAAGATTTAAACTTTTTTATGTACAATTTAAAACTTTTGCTGTAAGATTTAAATTTGTCAGATTTGAAGACATTGATATAAAACTCAAAAATGTTGTGTACGATTTTAAGATTTTGGAGTAAGATGAAAAACAAATTGTGTGGCTTGGATATTTTTATTTGTGAGTTGAGGGTTTTTGTGTGAGCAAATCTACAGACTAGCCAATTATTTCGAGTTGTTTATTTTTAACACAGTATTTACTGTGTACAGTACAGCTCTTCAGTCCTGTCCTTTAGACTGAATGTTTTTCAGGCATGAAAGACTGTATTTAAAGCCGTGTTGAACCTGCAGCTAAAAATGAGACTGAAATTCTCTACTAAAGACTTGAGACTCATTTCAGACTCATATGAAGTGACTTGTGAACATCTCTGTAAAATACGAGGCAGCTCCCCCAACTCGGTCACAAGTGCCGCCGCCACCATGCTACAGCCTGAGGCTTCGTCTCGGTTTGAAAGGTGGACACAACACTGAGCTGGCTGTGAGATTATTTGGACAGAACTATCATCACAATAGAGACACTTCACACCTCATTTCAGGACTTGCTAATGAGGTGTGAGGTCAATCAGTGTCATCAGAGGCCAAAACCTTTATAGAACCCTTTCCTTCACACATGAAAACAGCCATTCTTACAGGCCCGGAGTGGCTCTGTCGTCATTCCTGTATGTATTTATTATATATCCGTAGAATACTGCATGACTGTATTTAACGAGAAACGTCAGAGTTGAACCTCAGCAGATGGACGTGGTGGTAATAACACATTTGATGCTTGTTTACATTTTGACCATTGATCTTCATCTTGATCTGTCAGAATCGCATCTGTTCTGTTAACATATCAGCTGTAATCTGAGGAGATATTAAAAAGATGTCACGTGTGCATTTCAGTGTCCAAGCTGAATTCTGATATGGGTTGTAGTGATTGATATTTAATATGGTTCCGTCTCAGAGCTGTATCTCTCCGAGCTCGGAGTCTGTCCCGGTTCTCGCTGGGGTTTATGATGTATTCGCTCTGGCAGATACAGACTCTCAGACAGCGCAGTGCTTCGCGTCTTAAGATTATTCCCTGATGATTTATGACACTGAGAGAAAGCCTTGTACAACGCTGACCTTACGAATACATCAATACATTATTGAGCAGCTCGTTAACCTGGAGTTCAACCTTCCAGAGTCAGGGATAAGGACTGAGTCCCGAATAATCTGAAACTGTGTTCATTCTTATTCCTTACTTCAGATTCTTTAATCCTTTTAATGTAGCGCTGTATTAAAACAATGCTCACTTCTCAGTCTTCATGGTTTTGTTAGATTCTCTGAATTAGCTTTTATTTCTCATCATGCAGTCTTCTTCTTTCGGCTGCTCCCTTTAGGGGTCGCCACAGGGATCATCTGCCTCCATCTTGCCCGATCCACTGCCTCCTCTTTCCTCTTGCTATCCACTTTTACACCAACCATCTCCATGTCCACCTTCACTACATCCATAAACCTTCTCTGAGGTCTACCTCTTCTCCTTCTACCCGGCAGCTCCATCTCCAACATTCTTTGCCCAATATATCCACTATTCCTCCTCAACACATGTCCAAACCATCTCAACCTGGCCTCTCTGGCTTTATCTCCAAACTGCTCCACCTTCACTGTCCCTCTGATCTGCTCATTTCTAATCTTTAGAATCTTTTCTAATCTATTTCTCATCATGCAGTGCCATCCAGAAATATTGACATATCTGGTGAAGATGAACAAAACAGGCCGTAAAACACGCTTTACTCATGATCCTTTTGACAGTTCATTCAAAATATTAACAAAAATGTCATTTTTATTTGAAGTAAATTGACTGAAAGGCAAAAACCTAAATCGTATTCCAAAGGTATTTGTAGAAGATGTGCACTGACGGCACTGAATGAAACAAACGATTATCTGCTTAAATTCAAAAGGCAGCTGGACTCAACGTTAAAATCAAAATTCTTGTGGTTATTAATGTTTCTCTGTGGAGTAATATTACCACCTTATAAGGTTTGCTTTGGGGAGCTAACACCGTCTAACCCCTGCCTTTTTTTGTAGAACACACTCGTCATCTTGTTTTTTTTAAAAATGCTGATAAAAACTTCACAGTTTTACAAGGAAGATGCTAAATATTAATCGATACTGTATATAACTGAAGATGTGATTTATCAGGTATTTACCGGCACACCTGATGGTGCCTGCACATCCATGTTTTGGTGCCTGGAGTCCTGCTGTGTCTGTGAATTGCAGCGGTCCGTATGAAGCTGAGGTCTGCTTCCTATTCGTCTGCTACTTATTAGAATTTTCCCATTCCACCTTAAATGATGCTGCAGTTACACTCTGACCTGATGCTCCACAATGTACAGTACCTGCTGTACCATTTAAGGTGGGATGGGAAAATTTGATCCATTTGCTTCTCTTTTCTTCTGCTTTCGGCAGTCTATGAAAAGAGCTCTGAATTCTTACTGAGTCTATTTGTACAGTCAGTTGTGCAGCAGCTCTTTCCTCTTTTAGCTGTTTTGTGTTTTCATACTGACCACTTACGCTGCCACTCAGTCTTTCCGCCACTCAGTGGACGTGACTGCAATAGCTCTTGCCAGCTGTGTCTAATGGTTTAGTTTAAGTGTAAAGTGTGAGTGTCCACTGTGGTTAATGAATTACAGCTCTAGGAAAAACCTGTGAGCCTGCCTGGCTGTGCTGGTTTTGATGGTCCTGAATCTTCTACCTCTGGGAGAGGTGATGTCCAGGATTAGAGGGGTCAGCTGTAATTTTGCTGACATGCTTCATCACTCCGCTTTTGTAGATGTTCTGAAATGCCGGCAGATCCGATAATTCTCTCTGCTGTCCTGATTATGCTCTGGAATTTGGCTGCTTCTTGTGAGGTGAAGCAAGGATGGACTTGCTGTATAAACTGCATCATCAGGCTCTGCGGCAGGTTGAATTTATACAGTTGTCTCAGGACAAACATTTTCTGCTGAGCTGTCTCAGTGATGGAGACCGCGTTCCTCTCCCACTTCAGGTCCCTGGATATGGTGGTGCTCAGGAACCTATGAGACTCAGCAGTGGAAACAACAGCCACTGATGTTGAGAGAGGTAGGGAGGGTCCATTATCGTCTTTGTGTTAAACAACGGGTGGCTGCTGCTGCACTGGAAGACCAGCTGCTCGACTTCCTTTCTGTAGTCAGACTCCTCCCTGTTGGCTATGAAGCCCACACAGTGGTGACACAGTGGTGTCATCTGCAAACATCAGGATCTTCACTACTGGTTCCTTAAAGACATAGCCACTGTAGAGACTGAAGAGAAGGGGTGAGAGCACATAACCTTGTGGTACTCCAGTACTGAGGGTCTGGGGGTCTGGCGTGTTTTTCTATCTGCATCTGCTGCTCCTGATTGTCAGGAAGTCCATGATCCACCAGCAGATGGGATCTGGCACCAAAAGCTAGGACAGTGTGACCTGCAGCAGCTCTGGCACTGTGCACCGTCTGATGACTGTGCATGCTCACCACAGTTCATATTTACATAGAACACACCCCCACAACCCCCCACCCCTCGGTGTTGAGCTGTGCTGGAGGCAACAGTTCAACTATATTACAGCATCTCTGACTTCCAGCTCACACTGATGAGCACAGAGCCTCTCCACCGTCTCCTCTTCATTAATATGTCTCTGACTCGTCCTATTAATTAGTTTCTGGCTGCAGCTTCACATCATTATTTATGTCCTGTTGGATGGAGACGGAAAGAGAGAGATTCCAGCAGAGATTTGAGCTGGTTTACGCTAAAGAACAGATGAATATTCAGCACCACAGAGCTGACAGCAGTGGAGACATTTAACGTTTCCTGGATTTCTCCTGCTGTGTGTTTCTTTGATCCATTTTTGGTCTAGTTTTTAAATGTATTAAAACCTTTAGACCCCAAAGACCTGTTTTACTCTTTCTCACAATGTTTGTACACAATGGTACATAATTATTTTAGGCCTTCACACACGGAACAGGTGATTTATTGAGATGACAGTGAATTAATGTGGGCGTGTATTTAACGGATGGTGTCCTGCATGATTTATCCGACGGCTGAAATGTGCTTTTTTTGTTTTTGTTGTTTTTTTTTACCCGGTTTTCTCCCCAATTTAGTCGTCTCCAATTCCACCGGCTAGCTAGGACTCCCCCAACCTCCCCCAATCAGGGCCAATGCTTAGTCGAGTTGCGCCACATGGGAGCATCAAATGTACTTTTTAATTCATCCTCTATTTGATCTGTTTGAGTGACATGAACTCTCTGGTCATTTCTGCTGTAGGAATGGTTGGCAAGATGACAGCTGTGTTCTAGCAAATAGAACTTTTTCAGAAATGCTAAAAGGATCAGAATCTCCAACAGTTGCTCAAATGCGGCTCCAGATGTCTGAGTTATTTCCAGAGGCACTCAAGTCTTCAGCTCCTGAATGAAGTGGTGAAGCTCATCCCTCCATTTTCACTTTTCCAAAATGGACAGTAGCCCAGTGTCACCATTTGTCTGCTCGGCTGGGAGCAAAGAAGCAAATCTTATTCCCACTTGAAGATCTTTCTGCTCATTTGTTTTGTGCTCCATCTTGTGTGGAGCTGCATCTTCAAAATCAGCTCAGGCTCCGCTGAGAGCGAAAGCTCTCATACGGTTTCAGCTCCGGAGTGAGGACGAGCCACAGTTTCTCTGTTCAATGAGGAGCAAAGTAAACATGCTTTGATAGATATTCTGTACATCTTTTTGTGGTACAAACAAAAAAAGACGGTTCTTTAGTAAAGACAGTGGTTCTCATTCTAAAATCTCTTCCTAAGCATGTGCTTAAGTGTGTTCTTCATGAAGGTCCTAAGAAAAAGTCTCTGATCTTAAAACGCAGAGCTGTTCTCACCTTTGTGCTCTTTGTAGATTCTGATCTTACCGAAGAACAAACCCCACATAAGATAGATAAGGTAATCCTTTATTAGTCCCACAGCAGGGAAATTCACAGTATTACAGCAGCAGAGTAATAGAAGTAAGGCCCTCGGTAATAGAAAGGGGAAACAATATAAATATTATAAATAATGAGTTAAAGTTAAATCTCTAGACTATTTACAACAAAATAAGAATAAGAATAAACATAAGAGTTGCATAAGACATGTATTGAACATACTGCATGATGAAAATATTTGCATTCTGAATATAAGTGTATATTGTATGTGTGTGTACTGTATGTGTGTGTATATTGTGTGTGTGTGTGTATTGTATGTGTGTATATTGTGTGTGTGTGTGTATTGTATGTGTGTATATTGTGTCTGTGTGTGTATTGTATGTGTGTATATTGTGTCTGTGTATATTGTATGTGTGTATATTGTGTGTGTGTGTGTGTGTGTGTGTGTGTGCTCTACTGGGAGCAGTGCTGGTTGAACAGTCTCACAGCAGCAGGAAGGAAGGACCTGCGATAGCGCTCCTTCACACACTTGGGGTGAAGGAGCCGGTCACTGAAGGTACTGCCCAGTGCTGCCAGAGTCTCAAGCATGGGGTGGGAGTCATTCTCCAGCATGTATGCTAGCTTGTTTAGCATCTTCCTATCTCCCACCGCCTGCACTGGGTCTAGAGGAGTTCCCAGGACCGAGCCGGCCCTCCTGATCAGTTTGTCCAGTTTCTTCCTGTCGGCAGTGGAGTCCACTCTTTCAATGTCCGTTGCCTGGATGTTCACTGCTGGAGGGGGATGTGTGCGCCTGCGGAAATCCACCATCAGTTCTTTGGTCTTCCCCGCATTGATCTGTAGGTGATTCCACAGACACCAGTCCACAATGTCCTGAATCAGTTCTCTGTACACTCCGTCGTCCTCATGTGTGATGCGGCCAACGATCGCTGAGTCATCAGAGAACTTCTGTAGGTGGCAGTTTGGTGAGTTGTACATGAAGTCTGCAGTGTACAGGGTGAAGAGGAACGGTGCTAACACTGTTCCCTGCGGGGCCCCTGTGTTACAGACTACCATGTCGGACACACAGTCCCTTGTCCTCACATACTGTGGACGGTTGGTGAGGTAGTCCAGGATCCATCGCCTGTTCCAGCTAGTCCTTCAGGAGCCCAGGCTGTATGGTGTTGAAAGCACTGGAGAAATCAAAGAACATGATTCTCACAGATAAGAGATCACTGGAGAGTCAGAGTCTTCGTCAGAACCGTGTTAAGTGGGTTTTAAGAAGAAATTTCCTCTTAAGGATGACTGGTAAATGAGGCCTAGTGGTTCTATGTAGAACCAAGTGCATGCTTAAAAGATTCTTTGCATGATGAAAATGTTCTTCAGATAGATGGAGAACGTGTTGTATGTGGTTCTGTATAGAATCTTTTTGAAAATGGTTCTATATAGCGCCCAGAAGCGTTCTTCTATCGTATATCAGCTTGACATACTAGCAGTAGAAGGCTTTTTTGGTGCTATGTAAAACCAGATCCATCAACCTGAAGGTTGCTTACCTTTAAGCATGCAGTACAGTATTCATGTTCCTATATAGAACAACTGCCTTTACTAAAGAACCCTTGACAAACCATCTAAGAGACTCAGTGAAAGTCCAAATAAAACAGTTTAGTTTTGATGGGAAAACAATCATATTTCACATTCATGCTGCTTTTTGCGTGTCTTTTAAGATGAACTAGAAACGTGCATTTCTGGAATAGACAGAGTCTTCACAGTTAATCTGTATTGCTAGGGTGTTGCTAGTCATACTTGATATGGTATTCCAGGTGGTTGCTAGCGTGCTGCTGTCTCGCTGCTGCAGTATCTCTGGAAGCTGCTAGGGTGTTGCTAGCTGGTTGCTATGATGTTGCTACCTGGTTACTATGGCGTCTCTGGAGCCTGCTACAGTGTTGTTAACCAATTACTAAGGCATCTGTGGAGGTTGCTAGATGGTTGTTATGGCATTCTATGTGATTGCAAGGGTGTTGCTAGTGCACTTGCATCATAGTGACAAGCTTTTGGCCAATTAGTTCTGCCATTCTTTCATTTAAAAGGTTGGCATGCAAAAACTGTACACCCCCAAAAAATATGTAATGAGTTAAATGTGTCAAAAATATATGAATAGAAGATAAATACAAAGAATAATATAAACTTGATGAAGATGAGAGTAGTCAGATCATTAAGTTCGACAGTCATAAGAATGAGGGAATTAATGCACTATTGGGGCAAATTACTCTGACCTTAGACCTACATTTCGCTGTCATTTGTCCTGATAAATTGGTCTATATAATTGATATAGTTATAATTTTCTAAAATGTATGAAAAGGAAGTGTGGAGCTCTGTTGGTTTGGCATTTTCACCGCAGTGACAGCTGAGTAATACATCCACACAAAACCATTTATTACGGTGCAAAACTGGCTCTCGCTCACTCGCTGCATATTTATGACTCTGGCCTTCAGGGCTGGGGGGGGGGGGTGTCGGTGGTGGGAGGGGGTGTATCATAAGCTTAGCCCTTGTGTTACGGCTGACAGCTGAGACCAACAGCATTCCAAAACAGAGGAGCACAATCAGGAAACGCTTTATTTTTTTTGAACAGTTGAATCGAATGACGCACAAATTCACACAGCATAGTTTGAGATTAATGTGGGGTCTGCCACATGATCCGCATTTCTGCAGGGGTTTTAGGGGCGTGGCATTTAAAACTATACACATGAAATGAGAAAATTGTACAGAAACTCTGTTCTCTCATTAGGCTGAATGAATAACCGACTCTAAATGTAGGTATTGTGATATAAACCGAGTCTGTTCTACAGTTTCTCATTAGACTGAATGAATAACCGACTCTAAATGTAGGTATTGTGATATAAACCGAGTCTGTTCTACAGTTTCTCGTTAGGTTGAATGAGTAACCGACTCTAAATGTAGGTATTGTGATATAAACCGAGTCCGTTCTACGGTTTCTCGTTAGGCTGAATGAATAACTGACTCTAAATGTAGGTATTGTGATATAAACCGAGTCTGTTCTACAGTTTCTCGTTAGGTTGAATGAGTAACCGACTCTAAATGTAGGTATTGTGATATAAACCGAGTCCGTTCTACGGTTTCTCGTTAGACTGAATGAATAACCGACTCTAAATGTAGGTATTGTGATATAAACCGAGTCTGTTCTACAGTTTCTCGTTAGGCTGAATGAATAACCGACTCTAAATGTAGGTATTGTGATATAAACCGAGTCTGTTCTACAGTTTCTCGTTAGGTTGAATGAGTAACCGACTCTAAATGTAGGTATTGTGATATAAACCGAGCCTGTTCTACGGTTTCTCGTTAGACTGAATGAATAACCGACTCTAAATGTAGGTATTGTGATATAAACCGAGTCTGTTCTACGGTTTCTCGTTAGACTGAATGAATAACCGACTCTAAATGTAGGTATTGTGATATAAACCGAGTCTGTTCTACGGTTTCTCGTTAGGCTGAATGAATAACCGACTCTAAATGTAGGTATTGTGATATAAACCGAGCCTGTTCTACAGTTTCTCATTAGGCTGAATGAATAACTGACTCTAAATGTAGGTATTGTGATATAAACCGAGTCTGTTCTACAGTTTCTCATTAGGCTGAATGAATAACCGACTCTAAATGTAGGTATTGTGATATAAACCGAGCCTGTTCTACAGTTTCTCATTAGGCTGAATGAATAACCGACTCTAAATGTAGGTATTGTGATATAAACCGAGCCTGTTCTACAGTTTCTCATTAGGCTGAATGAATAACCGACTCTAAATGTAGGTATTGTGATATAAACCGAGCCTGTTCTACGGTTTCTCGTTAGGCTGAATGAATAACCGACTCTAAATGTAGGTATTGTGATATAAACCGAGCCTGTTCTACGGTTTCTCGTTAGGCTGAATGAATAACCGGCTCTAAATGTAGGTATTGTGATATAAACCGAGTCTGTTCTACAGTTTCTCATTAGGCTGAATGAATAACCGACTCTAAATGTAGGCATTGTGATATAAACCGAGTCTGTTCTACAGTTTCTCATTAGGCTGAATGAATAACCGACTCTAAATGTAGGTATTGTGATATAAACCGAGTCTGTTCTACAGTTTCTCATTAGGCTGAATGAATAACCGACTCTAAATGTAGGTATTGCGATATAAACGGAGCCTGTTCTACGGTTTCTCATTAGGCTGAATGAATAACCGACTCTAAATGTAGGTATTGCGATATAAACAGAGTCACTTCGACGCTTTCTCATTAGGCTGAATGAATAACTGACTCTAAATGTAGGTATTGTGATATAAACCGAGTCACTTCGACGGTTTCTCATTAGGCTGAATGAATAACCGACTCTAAATGTAGGTATTGCGATATAAACAGAGTCACTTCGACGGTTTCTCATTAGGCTGAATGAATAACTGACTCTAAATGTACGTATTGTGATATAAACCGAGTCACTTCTACAGTTTCTCATTAGACTGAATGAATAACCGGCTCTAAATGTACGTATTGTGATATAAACCGAGTCTGTTCTACAGTTTCTCATTAGACTGAATGAATAACCGACTCTAAATGTAGGTATTGTGATATAAACCGAGTCCGTTCTACAGTTTCTCATTAGGCTGAATGAATAACTGACTCTAAATGTAGGTATTGTGATATAAACCGAGTCCGTTCTACAGTTTCTCATTAGGCTGAATGAATAGCCGACTCTAAATGTAGGTATTGTGATATAAACCGAGCCTGTTCTACGGTTTCTCATTAGGCTGAATGAATAACTGACTCTAAATGTAGGTATTGTGATATAAACCGAGTCCGTTCTACAGTTTCTCATTAGGCTGAATGAGGGGAAATTGGCTTGAATTTAAATTAGGCGACTGGTTTTCAGCAAAACTGTGTTGAGGAAATCCTCAAATGGTTCCAATAAGCATTCCAGCACACTTCTGGGGAAATTCTCTAGAACAGCTGAAACGTGTCTCGAGCTCCTGCTGATTCCCGACAGAAGGTTGTGGAACGCGACGCCCAGTCAGGGGTGATTTGGTTCATGTGTACGTTTCCGCCCCAGGCGATGCGCTGTGTAGAGCAGATGTGTACTGATAGTGACACTTGTCAGGATTTTGCTCTATTCTTTCATCGTTGTTTGAGTCACCCTCTATCACTGTAAAGAGAATTATTAATAGAAATGTCAGAGCGCCACGGTAACATTATCCCACTGTGTATTTACAGTTTTTTCAGTTAAGTAATGCAGAGGTTCACAGGCGTGTGTAAAACCCAGCGCTCTCTCTTCCTTTCTTTAGCAGCCAGCAGCGCTTAGAATCATAACAAAGCAAATGAGGCAGTGTTTAGCTCCTCCGCTGCCCAAATCTGGAACCAGCTGCCAGAAACATCTCAAATAGGCTCTTTTAAGTTCAGACACTTCTTTTGTCCTTTGCCTTTGACAAACACTTTCCGACTAGACTCTGCGCTTTCTAGCACATCGTCTTTTTAGCAATAAATGATTCTCTGTTTCTTTACTCTGTCTTCTTTAAAATGTTATTGTCTCAACAATCTATAAAGGATTGTTTATCCTAAGCTTAATCAGCTCTCTTGGAGGCTAATTAATATCTTAGAGGTTTTATTTTACATAGAAGAAGATCTTAGTGATGAGCTTCCTCTCTTACAGAGCTGGAAAAGGCACAAGTATAATTGTGCACTAGGTTTAATTGACTCTCTTGGAGATTACGTGTGAGCGCTGTTATCCCCTGGATTGATTAACAGGTGGAGGTTTTCCTCACTCAGGTGCTGGAAAAGACTTCAGTAATACTGCATGCTTTACTTTTTATCAGTGCCCTGCAATGTGCAGCACTGTTATTATTTGACTGTATATTTTAGTATTTTTACACTAGAGATACCATAGCAACAAAATAGCAACATCCTAACAACTACATGGGATAACATTGCAACCACCTAACAGCACCCTATCCTCCACATCTAATACCATAGACCACTTAGCAACACCCTAGCAGCCACTTGGGGTACCATGGCAAACACACCACACAACATCCTTGAAACCATCTGGGATACCATTGTAACTACATAGCAACACCCTAACAACCAGCTGTGATGCCACAAACCACCTAGCAACACCGAAGCCACCACAACAACCCCCTGGGATACCATAGCAACCATCTTGAACACCATAGCAACCACCTAGCAATACCCTAAAAACCACGAGAGATGCCATAGGAACCAGTTAGCATCACCCTAACAACCACCTGGGATACCATAGCAACCACCTTGAACACCACAGCACCCACCTAGCAATACCCTAAAAACCACCAGAGATACCATTGAAACCAGTTAGCAACCCTAACTGCAAACCCACATAGGAACCCTAGCAACCACTTGGGATACCATAGCAACCACCTAGAACACCATAAGAACCATCTAGGAACACTTTTGCAACCACCTGGGATACCATGGATACCATAGCAAGCACATAGTTACACCCTTGCAACTACTTGGGATACAATAGCAACCACCTGGGACACCATAGCGACCACCTAGCAGCACCCTCGTAATCACCTGAGAATTGCACAACCTCTGCAGTTTCTTCGGGAAATGCAGGTTTCTGGTTTTATTGTTTTCCTACTGTATTTCTTTCACACATAAGCGCTTTGGCTTTACTGCGCTTTTCCTCCTGAGGCTCTCTTCACTCTCGATGACGTAAAACACGCTGCATTGTTTTTGTGTCTGGGCTTTTTAAAGAAACTGCTCTTTAATGTAGTCGCAGGCTGAGTGCTGCTCGCTATCAGAACAGGAATGAGCAGAATTAGCGCAGATAAAAGGAACATTTGGATTGTTTATTTGGCCATGATTGGTAAACAATATTGGTGAATAAAAACATCAAACACCAATATCAGATGCCATTCATGTGTTACTTTAGTACAGTTAATAAGCCATAGCACAAAGCGCTGACTACGCTTTTAGGACAAAAGGGTTCTGTATAGTACCAGAAAGGGTTCTATGACTTGCAACAGGACGTGTCCTAATATTTATTGTTTGGTGTATTTACTCTGTGTAGTTCTGTGTAATGTGCGGGAATGGCGCTAAAGGCCCCTCGAGCTGACGCGTTGAAGAGCGACTACAGTACTGAGACTATAGAGTGAGCTGTAAAGAAAGATATTCCGGCTCCAGAGCTGCTGTGTATGCGTGTATTTATTTATTTATTTCAGTGATGTCGAATGTTCCTCCCGTGGGGCTCGTCTGCCAGCACTGGGCTGGGTGTTCCAAATGGCGATATTTGGTCAAATGCCACGCGTTTGTCAGACCTGCTTGTTATTTCTGATAAGATGTCGCTGCTGTTTGATTTGAGACGGAGCCGCAGTGACAGCTGGCAGAGACTCGGTGCTCCGTGAGCTGCTGCCCTCGTTTTCTCCTGTATGAATCACACGAGGAACAACTCTGGCAGTCACTGACTCCATTAGAGTAATCAGATCCCCTAAAACATAAAGAAGTGGACATATGGAATAACGCTAACATACATTTGCACCCTGATTTATCCATTTTTCTGATCAGGGATGCTTTTATTGGGAGAAACTGGGAAACCAGCGTCTGGAAGCTTCAGCCTACAGACAGACATTCACACAGGAAACTAGCTAATGGTCCTTTTTAGAACCATGAACAGTAAAAAAACAACCTCTTTGCATGATTTAAAGGTTCTTTATATTGTACAAGGGTTCTTCAGATTGATAGAGAAAGTGCTGTAGATGGTATATAGAACCTTTTTGAAATAGGTTCTGTATAGCTCCAAAAAAGGTTCAACACCGTGTCCACTCTATTAGACACTCCTACCTTGTCGGTCCACCTTGCAGATGTGGAGTCAGAGACGACAGCTCATCTGCTGCTGCACAGATTGTGCTGGTCATCCTCTAGTCCTTCATCAGTGGTCACAGGACGCTGCCCACAGGAGGCCCATAGGAGGCCCACAGGACGCTGCCCACAGGACGCTGCGGCTGGATATTTTTTGTGGGTGGACTATTCTCAGTCCAGCAGTGACATTGAGGTGTTTAAATACTCCAACAGCACTGCTGTGTCTGATCCACTCAGACCAGCGCAACACACACTAACACACCACCACCACATCAGTGTTACTGCAGTGCTGAGAATGATCCACCACCCAAATAGTACCTGCTCTGTGAGGGTCCATGGGGGTCCTGACCACTGAAGAACAGGGTAACAAAGTATCAGAGAAACAGATGAACTACAGTACAGAGAACCCGTTGTTGGTACTACATATAAACCTTTTCAAAAAAGAATGATCTATATACATGTTCTGTAATAGAACAAATGCAGTGGAACGTTGACTTTGCAATCATTTATTTGAAAACTGTCCACCAGTTTCTGAGATCTACTGGGATAAATTTCACCCCCTCCTCCATGCAGAATTCTTTCCTCTGTACAATGTTTAAAGGGCTTCTTGCATGTTCAGCCTTCAAACCCCCCATTTCAGTGGGATTCAAATCTGGGCTTTGACTTCCACAGCCCCCATTTCTTCCTTTGAGCTGTTCCTTGGTGGATTTACTTGTCCGTTTGGGATCATTATCCTGCTGGAATGTGGTCTCATGTTCTCCTCCTGCCCCCTCAGGCATGAAAGAGAATTCATAGATGATTCTGTGAGTGCAAGTTGGCCAGCAAAGCAGCTTCACGCCATAACACTTCCACCACCATGCTTCACAGCTGGTCAGATGTTGATCTTTGATTTTTGCCAAGCATGGTCTCTGGTGTTGTGGCCAAACAACTCTATCCTTGACTCTTCTGTCCAGAACATATTGTTCCAGACATCCTGGTCCTTGTCTGGATATTCATTAGCAAACTTTAACCCTGCTCTGATGTTCTTCTTAGACAGCGAAGGCTTCCTCTGGACGCACCTCCCATGTAGGTCAGATGTATGCAGTCTTGTTCTAATGGTAGATGCATTTTTACATCAACAGTGGCAGGAGCTGCCTGCAGACCCTGTGATGAAATATGCAGGATATTAATAACAGGCTATTAAAAAATTCAGTGGCTGGTATCCTAAACCGATTTTACAGTGAACTGGGCTAAGTGCCGAGCTTCACAGGCTCAGCCAGCACTCCCACCAAGACAAGCACTGCACTCTTAATGAATGAACTGTGAATTTGTTTGATAAATTCAAAGTTAATGATTAAATGTTCAACGAATTTGACCAAAACAGTAAGTACAGTTTTACACAGCCGGAAAAGTTTGGTCAATACGTACCTGTGGCTTTCTGACAGACACATTTTCGTTAAATTAGTTATTGATTCATTTCCTTATTAACATAATCACCTTGGTATTCTTAATTGGTGGTTATTAAATAAAATAAAATAAAATGCCAATGGCATTTTTACATGTGTTCTAGGTAAAAGATAATCAGAATCGACATGTTAATGTACTAATACATACCAACTATCTGGGGTCCAGGAACTCGCCCATGTGTCAGACTCTCTGTTTCTGTATCTGTTTGTGTCTTTGTGATGATCCGGCTCAGAAATCCAATTCAAACCCTTCCTGAATCCGTAAAGCCACCCTTTCCATTCCATCTTATCCCGAGATCATACGACACTCACATCTGGAGTAATGAGCCTGTGAAGAGGGGCTGAGATACACGTCATCTGCCTCTCACCGTGTGGAGCTCCTGGATTCGTGTGTCCGTCTACATTCTGTGTGAATCTGACCGACGAACGCTCAGGAAATCTCTAAGGACTGACAGTCACACCGGAAACCCTTCATTCTTCATTCAGTCCACATCGGAGACTCGTGTGAAATGGCGTCAGAGAGTTTACAGCTGCTGAAACTGCTGCTGCGGGTTTGAAAAGTTGTGATGAAGATAATGGAGTGTTTAGATATGAAACACATCAGGATCATGTTCTATGAAGAACCTTTAAAGGAGAGTTTAAAGAGAGATGAACACATCGAGAGGAAGACAGACTGAGAGAGGGACTAATCGCCCTAATCACTCATTTTCAACAGATCCATCTGAATTACCCCAGGAAACGAATGCAGGTTGTTCTCAGGAATAGATGCTGCTGCACGCTGAGGTTGCACTGTTGGTCACACACACCTGTCTGATTGATTTCTTGGAGCTTTGGGACTCTGGGCCTTTCTAAATGTCGTTGGTGAAACACTAACACATTTGTCTGATAATTTAAACAGCCAGTCTGACTTCAGGAAGATGCTTAAAGCACTTAAGGGAGTGTGCACTGCATCACTCTCCCAGCAAATTACGTTAGAGGTCCCATTATGTCTGGTCCTGTTAGTGGGAGGAAGGAAATATGCAACGTTTCTGATCTGCAGGGAGCAATTTCTCCTACAGGTTGCAGAGCACCTAGTGAGCTCATCACTCATGTTCACTGAGATCAGTGTTACTGCGCTGATCCTCGAAGAATGCAAAACAGCTTCGGTGTGTCCTTTACATTAATCATCAGAACAATTACTGCACAATTTTTACCACTTTCTGTTCTACATGAACAAATGGCTCTAATAATCTGGTACCTGCAGAGATTTGGAAATATCTATGCACTGGTTTCAGCCACAGCAGTCTGTTTACAGTTCCAGCCCAATTCTGTTGATATTTAGATTTTTTCCTACTCAACACCGACTAACTGGGACCGGAATAGTCAGCCTGACTGTGCTGCATCGTTTATTTCTCATAAATCTTCCTAATTATAGGTAAACAATTAGGTAGCTTATATGGAAGCACCTTCCAGATCACTTCATACTGAACTCCAGTTCAGTTTAAAAGCCTCGTTTAATTCCACTTATGGATCTCTTTCTGGTGATCTAACACTTCTCAGGTTTAAGTTTTTTCAAGTTCTTTGCATTGAAAGAAAAAAAATGCTCCAAGAAAAACAAGTCATTTCTGCTGTTAATGGAAAGCTACTGTATAAATATGCCCAGTAAACAAAACCGCATGCACAACACTCCCTTCCTTCTGGTGATGAATAGATCTTCATGCGTTTACCATCTAATCTGAATATGCTAAGTTCTGAATACCACTTTTATTATGAGTTCATTCTCGATTGTGTGCAGCTTTCTCAGTTCACAGCCACAGATCTGAAAATGTGATCTTTTTAACAGCTTCCTACAAATCATTTTAACCCCACACTGCCCGAGGGTTCTTTAAGCAAGGCCACAGAAGAACCTCATTCACACTGAAGGTAACAGCTGAGTGGATTACCTTTAAATACAGAACATATAAGTGTCATTATTTTAAAATCGCACCGAAGTCAATGTATGAACGTTTGATTCGTTTATGATGGCATGCTGATTTATTTCTTGATTGGTATATTGAGTAAATTTCCCTCTTGGTTACATTGTGGTTACCATCATAGTTACTGTCGCTGACTGTGAGGCGGCATCGGGTCACTTATACACTCATCATGTATTCCTCCACCATGAATAGACTGGTTAGAAAACATTTTAAACCAAACTTTATCACAAAACTGTCATAATAATATCAGTGAATTCATAACCTTTCTGTGAGGAGCTTTTAGAGACGTCTGGTTCCCATCACCACCGCTGTGAACAGTTCTGACCTGGTCAGTTTATCTAGAACAGAGCGTTTCATACCAAACCACTCACAACCGCTCTGTTTACATCTGAACCAGTTAACTATGACTATGTATATATATATATATATAAAGTAAGCTAATTACATGTGTGTGTGTATATATATATATATATATATATATATATATATATATATATATATGTAATTAGCTTACTTTTCAGAGCATGTATGTCTCAAAATAAACTAGGAGGTAATATTCTGCTGGCTACTGGTTTAACTGGGAGGTTTTTTTGTGTTTGGGCTGAGAGTCTGTGCTGGTGGAGAGACGCCCGATGGCGTGCACTCACATCCCACAGGGATAATGGACACAGAGGGAGGCGCAGATTAGATTCAGTCAAGGAGTCTTAACATTTTGCATGTGCAGCCCGTGGCCTGCTGCACGGCTGCTGCACGGCTGCTGCACTGCTGCTGCTGCAGCTGAGGATAGATTGTCAGCATGGATGGATTCCGGTGCTTTGTTGACACAGTAGACAGAAGGTCTACAAATACATCATATATACTTTATCTATACAATGACTTCTCCTGCTAAACCTCTCATATTCTATGGCAGGTTCCCCAGAGGGTTCTTTAAAATAGTTTGGTTTTATTCACTTTAATATAACAGACGTTTTCACAGGAAGCTTTACTGAGACACTAACACTAAAATATGTTTCAGAATATATTTCATATTAACCAAGTATGTTATAAAATACATTTATTTTAAACTGTATGGTGAAATATTACACATCGAAATTTCCCATATAAAAATAATCGTGTGAATGTTTCAGCTCCATCTGAAAGTATAGGAACATCTCCAGAATCCTGTCTGATGCTCTTCACTGTCTGATTCCTTTAGAAATGAGTTTATCATGTGTTCGTTTCCCCCAGCAAATGGGTTCGTTTCCCCAACAAACGCGTTCCTTTCCCCCAACAAACGCGTTCCTTTCCCCCAACAAACGCGTTCATTTCCCCAACAAACGCGTTCCTTTCCCCCCACAAACGCGTTCCTTTCCCCCAACAAACGCGTTCCTTTCCCCCAACAAACGCGTTCATTTCCCCCAACAAACGCGTTCCTTTCCCCCAACAAACGCGTTCATTTCCCCCAACAAACGCGTTCCTTTCCCCCAACAAACGCGTTCCTTTCCCCCAACAAACGCGTTCCTTTCCCCCAACAAACGCGTTCATTTCCCCCAACAAACGCGTTCATTTCCCCCAACAAACGCGTTCCTTTCCCCCAACAAACGCGTTCATTTCCCCAACAAACGCGTTCATTTCCCCAACAAACGCGTTCCTTTCCCCCAACAAACGCGTTCCTTTCCCCCAACAAACGCGTTCCTTTCCCCCAACAAACGCGTTCATTTCCCCCAACAAACGCGTTCCTTTCCCCCAACAAACGCGTTCATTTCCCCCAACAAACGCGTTCCTTTCCCCCAACAAACGCGTTCATTTCCCCAACAAACGCGTTCCTTTCCCCCAACAAACGCGTTCCTTTCCCCAACAAACGCGTTCCTTTCCCCCAACAAACGCGTTCCTTTCCCCAACAAACGCGTTCCTTTCCCCCAACAAACGCGTTCATTTCCCCCAACAAACGCGTTCCTTTCCCCCAACAAACGCGTTCATTTCCCCAACAAACGCGTTCCTTTCCCCCAACAAACGCGTTCCTTTCCCCCAACAAACGCGTTCCTTTCCCCAACAAACGCGTTCCTTTCCCCCAACAAACGCGTTCCTTTCCCCCAACAAACGCGTTCCTTTCCCCAACAAACGCGTTCCTTTCCCCCAACAAACGCGTTCCTTTCCCCAACAAACGCGTTCCTTTCCCCCAACAAACGCGTTCATTTCCCCCAACAAACGCGTTCCTTTCCCCCAACAAACGCGTTCATTTCCCCAACAAACGCGTTCCTTTCCCCCAACAAACGCGTTCCTTTCCCCAACAAACGCGTTCCTTTCCCCCAACAAACGCGTTCCTTTCCCCAACAAACGCGTTCCTTTCCCCCAACAAACGCGTTCATTTCCCCCAACAAACGCGTTCCTTTCCCCCAACAAACGCGTTCATTTCCCCAACAAACGCGTTCCTTTCCCCCAACAAACGCGTTCCTTTCCCCCAACAAACGCGTTCCTTTCCCCCAACAAACGCGTTCCTTTCCCCCAACAAACGCGTTCCTTTCCCCAACAAACGCGTTCATTTCCCCCAACAAACGCGTTCCTTTCCCCCAACAAACGCGTTCATTTCCCCCAACAAACGCGTTCCTTTCCCCAACAAACGCGTTCCTTTCCCCCAACAAACGCGTTCCTTTCCCCCAACAAACGCGTTCCTTTCCCCAACAAACGCGTTCCTTTCCCCCAACAAACGCGTTCCTTTCCCCCAACAAACGCGTTCATTTCCCCAACAAACGCGTTCCTTTCCCCCAACAAACGCGTTCCTTTCCCCCAACAAACGCGTTCCTTTCCCCCAACAAACGCGTTCCTTTCCCCAACAAACGCGTTCATTTCCCCAACAAACGCGTTCATTTCCCCAACAAACGCGTTCCTTTCCCCCAACAAACGCGTTCCTTTCCCCCAACAAACGCGTTCATTTCCCCAACAAACGCGTTCATTTCCCCAACAAACACGTTCCTTTCCCCCAACAAACGCGTTCCTTTCCCCCAACAAACGCGTTCCTTTCCCCCAACAAACGCGTTCCTTTTCCCCAACAAACGCGTTCCTTTCCCCCAACAAACGCGTTCCTTTCCCCAACAAACGCGTTCATTTCCCCAACAAACGTGTTCCTTTCCCCCAACAAACGCGTTCATTTCCCCAACAAACGTGTTCCTTTCCCCCAACAAACGCGTTCATTTCCCCAACAAACACATTTGTTATCCCCAATAAAAACTCCTTAAACAACAAACCCCTCAAACTTCCTCTTGGAGGTGTTTAATGAGCAGCTCAGCAGAGCAGCTGTTGATCGTGTCTCTCTGGCTGATCTAACGCCGCATCCCAAACCACACATTGCTGTACTTCACCTACTGCACTAATGAGGGCACTTCTAATGGGATATGCACTATTTAGTGAGCTAGTATGCGGTTTGGGATGGGCACTAGTACCGCAGGGGGAAAACTCAGCCATTTAAATTTCAGCTTTCATTTGTTAACAATGCAGCAACCAATCAAATAAAATGCATTGCTTAAATATAAAAAAACTCAAATGCGCAAGTTAATATGCTATAAAAATGTCAGAAATCTGAGTGTCCAAAAACGTGTAAAGAACTGAGTTTGCTGGGTTGGTTGTGTGATCTCATTACAAACTGCCACTGTGTGATGTCGACGGAATCATTTTGGAAATGCAAGGTTTTTTTTTTTCTGAGAGTAGCAAAGGTTAATGCGTAATTTGGCATTTCAAATAATAAAGGTTTGATGGAAGCTGCAAAATATAACTTTATATGTGCATTTCAGCAATTTTACTGAATATTTTTTGCTTCCATCAAACCTTTTTAATTCAATCTGCCAAACCAACATAAAATATGGGAATGGAAACCCAGGAATTCTCACTAAAAGAATTTGTTATGGAAGATTCAGAGCGAGCCCAGGTAAGCATTTATCACATAACCGTACAAAAACACCCCAACACAGACGGGGACATGTACAGGCACACGGTATCACCAGCACTGAAAGGAGAACGGAGGCTGTTAAGGAGAAATATACGAGGCATTTACTCAGCCAGTTCCCGACAAGGTTATTGTTGTGTGCAGCAGCAGGTCTGCGATGATGAGGAGGAGTAATTGAGAATTTTGGAAGGACATTCGGACAATGCAATTACAGCTCTGTTATCGTGAGCTCTGAAAGAGCGCCGTCATCTGTAAAGACGTCCAGAGGAAAGTAAATCAGCAGAACGTACTCACGGCCGCAGGAGAATCACCTCAGCTTCGTTCTAATACGCTCTACTGAACGCACTTGTTCAAGAAGCTGTTCCCTCTGTGTAATGATTGCATTCCTCATACTAAAGGTTTTGGAGAATACAAAGCCATTCAGAGCCCAGCACTCTGACACTGGACATGCTGTAACTGTTCCTGGTAGAAACAACTTCCATAGATGTGTGTGACCTTATTGTAAATCTTGGAAGGGCTTTTAAAAAGATGGAAAAACGTAATTCACCCTCTGGGATCCATGAACTCGCCCATGATGATCCAGCTCAGAAATCCAGTTCAAACCCTTCCTGAATCCGTAGAGCCGCCCTTTCCATTCCATCTCGTCACGAGATCATACGAGACTCACATCTGGAGTGATGAGCCTGTGAAGAGGGGCTGAGATACACATCATCTGCCTCTCACCGTGTGGAGCTACTGGATTCATGTGTCCATCTACATTCTGTGTGAAACTGACCGATGGACGCCCAGGAAATCTCTAAGGAGTGACGTCATGCCGGAAACCCTTCATTCTTCATTCAGTACACATTGAAGACTCGTGTGAGACGGCGTCAGAGAGTTTACAGCTGCTGAAGCTGAGCAAAGTTCAAAAGCCAGCATCTCTGATGGTGTGGGGGTGTGTTAGTGCCCATGGCATGGGTAACTTAATGGCACCATTAATGCTGAAAGGTACACACAGGTTGTGGAGCAACATATGCTGCCATCCAAGCAGCGTCTTTTTCAGGGACGTCCTGCTTATTTCAGCAAGACGATGCCAAGCCACATTCTGCACGTGTTACAACAGCGTGGCTTCATAGTAAAAGAGTACGGGTACTAGACTGGCCTGCCTGCAGTCCAGACCGGTCTCCCATTGAAAATGTGTGGTTCATTATGAAGCTCAAAATACAACAATGGAGACCCTGGACTGCTGAGCAACTGAAGTTGTACATCAAGCAAGAATGGGAAAGAATTCCACCTACAAAGCTTCAACAATTAGTGTCCTCAGTTCCCAAACGTTTATTGAGTGCTGTTAAAAGGAAAGGTGATGTAACACAGTGGTAAACACGCCCCTGTCCCAACTTCTTTGGAACGTGTTGCAGGCATCAAATTCAAAATGAGTGAATATTTGCAAAAAACAAAGTTTATCCATTTGAACATTAAATATCTCGTCTTTGTAGTGTATTCAGTTGAGTATAGATTGAAAAGGATTTGCAAATCACCATATTCTGTTTTTATTTATGTTTTACACAACGTTCCAACTTCATTGGAATTGTTATTTTGTTTTATTCTTAATGTCTTTTTTTTATATATTTTTTAATATGTTGTTTTATTTTCTGTGATGTATCTTGAGTTGATGCAGTCATGAAAAACTGCTATATAAATAAAATGTATTATTATTATAATTATTATTATGAACAGTCGTTATGTTTAACCATAGGTAAAACCACTGTATAACCAATACACAAAGCAATTTCTGACTTTCTTATTAAACTTCTTCCCAGCAGTGCTCCCAACAGAATTCCCAGTAGGAATTCCCAGTCACTGAGGCTTTTATTTTTTTCCCCCCAAGTTTGAAATTCTGAATATTAATCTATTGTATTATGAATGGTGACAGTAGTGCTTGCCAGTGTAGCTTGTCAGTCTCATTTCAGAACCAGAGCATCACAGAGAGCAACTTCAGGGGATTAAACGTCCGCAGTCTGAAAAAAAGCCTCACAAAACCATCCATTTTTAATGGGGAGCGTTCAGGGCCTGAACTAACGGGGGGTGTAGGAGGTCTTTGTGAGGTCCCCTGACATTCGGCTGTGCGTGTGTTCCAGAAGAACAGAGGAGGTGGTTATTTTGTTTGCATGCCCATGTTGGTGGGGGCGGGTACCAAGCCAGCATTAACACCTAATTGAGTTACTCTCTCCAGAGAAGCAGAGACGTCATGCGCCAGTTGTTTGTCCTGTGACTTTGTGTGTGAGTAACAGGAAAACTGAGCCTTAGATCACCTGATACAGCAGGATTTTAAATTCCAAGGATAAAATATATGTAGAGTGAGGGTAAATATACAATCATACACTTCTTAAGCACAAACGCCAACTAAGTGGTTTTGACTTTGTACTTATGAATGTGAACGAAAAAATATGTATCTATGGGCACGTACACGATTACAAAACAATCAGACAGGAGATCAGATGAAGCAACAATACATCTCTATATAATTCAGCTCTTTGTGTTTGGAGAAGAAAAACAGTTGCTTATGATTCTAAGAACACCCACAGTGAAGCACGAAGGTGGGAGCATCATGATCTGGAGCTGCTTCCCTGCAAACTTTTCAAGAAGCATCACACGCCACTGAATGAAACATGAATGGACAGATGTACCAGGAGAATTTAATCTCATCAACCAAGAAACTGATTTGAGGGAGAAGATGGACATTTAACAAGACAAAATCATTAAAAAACAGTTTCTGGAAAAAAAAAAGGTTAAGTTGCTGTTTTTTTAGTAGATACACTCATGGACACAGCATGTAGGTCACACAGGCTGAACATTCTCCAAGAGATGTTGAGTCATTGAAAGGGAGAAAACTGACATGGTTTGTATACAAGCTTGACATTGTAACAATAGCAGAACACTTTTTGGTACAGAAACCTTTTTCAAATAGTGTGTGTGTATATATATATATATATATATATATATATATATATATATATATATATATATATATATATATATATATATATATATAATGTGTATATATTGCTGCTGTCAGAAGAAAACCTTGTATCTCCAAAATAGTAACTTTACAGGAGAAGGAAAAAACATACTTCACTTTCAATGTAAGTCAATGGAACCAGAATTATTCCCATGTCATTTTGGGTAATTTCTTTTAGGCCACTCATCACAAAATTTACAAAAAATATAAAGAGTAACAGATACTTTCAAATTATGTCAAAAACTGAAAAATGCCAAAAATGGAGATACAAGGTTTTCTTCCAACAGCAGCGATATATATACACACACACCAATCAGACGTAAGATTCTGACCACCTCCTTGTTTCTACACTCATTGTCCATTTTTATCATCTTAGGGTTAGGATTATATTGTTTATCCTATACTAGGACATCAGCACACACTGAGACACACTGGGCATTAAATCTTGCGGCTCCCAATGTGGTTTGACTTTGTTGAAAGGATAAAACGTCTCTTCTGAACATTTGGGTTGCGACTCCTGATCTAACCTGGCTTTAATACAGAGGAAGATGGTCGGATTTCTAGCTCATCCAGCTGTGTTTTTGTTATGTGCCGTCACAGACTGTCCAGGCGCTGCGCTTCCAAATTCCGCCTTTTATGTTCCGTCAACATTACGTTATAAATTAAATATTTAGAAAATTTTGACATTTATGAATAGATTCAGAATCGTTCACATCCGCATCGCGATGCATCTAAGACTCGAGTTTTTCCCGCAGGCCTGCCCCACACCAATACGCACCCAATGCCCCACCCACAGTGTTTGATTGACAGGAGTGCCTGGCTAACAGTGAAAATGCAAAGGCAAAGAGGATTGCAAATGGCCAATTGTTTTTCCTTTTAAATTGTCAGAATCAGGGCGGCACGGTGGCGTGGTGGGTAGCGCTGTCGCCTCACAGCAAGGAGGGCCTGGGTTCGATTCCCCGGCTGGGTGACCGGGTCCTCTCTGTGTGGAGTTTGCATGTGTGGGTTTCCTCCAGGTTCTCCGGTTTCCTCCCACAGTCCAAAGGCATGCAGTCAGGCCAATTGGACATGCTAAATTAGATGTGAGTGACTGTCTGTGTCTGTCTGTCTGCCCTGCGATGGACTGGCGACCTGTCCAGGGTGTATCCTGCCTTCCACCCGATGACTGCTGGGATAGGCTCCAGCACCACCCCGCGACCTTGACGGAGAAGCGGCTTGGAAAATGGATGGATGTCAGAATCAGAACATTAAGCCAACAGAAATCAAGCTTCAAAAGCACTTTGCTTTTCCGTTTTAACCTTTTCCAGCCATTTTGCACAGAAATGCAAATGCACAATTTTTTTAATCATGTCTTTAATAATCACAATCACATTGAAAATGCAACTATAAATACACAACTTAATTAGCATAATCAAATTAGCAAAATCTGGAAAATGCAGCTGTAGAAAAGTTATGCTCATGAAATAATTAGGGACTTTCTGAGAAGCTCATTGACCTCATTATCATAAATTAGTGGGGGGTGTTTGTGAGCGTATGTACCCACACGCATGTGAGCGTGAGTGAGCATACTCAAACACTCAGAGTGTGACTGAAGATCTCCAACTGACTACATTATCATACATCAACCCAATTAGCTTCAGCTTTGATCTCTCAGTTCAGCGGAGATGTTTGGGGCTAAACTCTCTCACTGTGAGACTATTAGTGGTGAGTACTCAGGTGCATTAATGCCACTGGTCTAAAAGCCCATTGTAAAGCATGATAAACCGAATGCTTAAAACAATGTTATGTAACAGTTTTAAATTAACAGCTTCATTTTGATGTCGCACTGACTCATAACAGCGAGAATGGCTTCTCTGTTGCCACTCCAGGCCGGAACGCCTGCTATAGCACTATGTAACTTTGGAGGAGCAGCACGAGAACCTCCCACCAGAACCGCGTAACGCTTTATGGCAGCACGTCAACGCACAACCAACTCAGCAGCTCTGTATTCCCAGCATGGACATCATGGCAGAGGTGAAGAGACTGAAGCAGCCACTGCTGGAGGAAGTGAAAAAGGGAGACAGAGTGAGAGAAAAGACAGTAAATCTTAGACTTTCTTTTACTCACTGGTGAGAGCTAAAAGAGATAAAGTGAAGCAGGACACACACCTATATCTTCTAAGTTCCTTCTCCTTCTGGGTCACGGGGGGTGCTGGACTCTATCCCAGCGGTCATCGGGTAGAAGGCAGGATACACCCTGGACAGGTTGCCAGTCCATCACAGGGCAGACAGACAGACACATTCACACCCAGGGGCGATTTAACATGTCCAGTTGGCCTGACTGCACGTCTTTGGACTGTGGGAGGAAACCCACACAGACACAAGGAGAACATGCAGACTCCACGCAGAAAGGACCCTGGTCACCCAGCCGGGGAATCGAACCCAGGCCCTTCTTGCTGTGAGGCGACAGCGCTACTGCAGGACAAACTCACAGCTGGAAAACAACAACACTCCGTCAGCAGAGTGTTCATCCCTGCCAGTGTGATTTAAGAAAGAATGCGTAGGGTGTAACCTTAACTGTGTCGTCCCGACTCACGAAGCTTTGTACTCTTTCTGGATTCTAAGAGTCTTCAAACCTCAGACCCATTTCAGGCTCGCATACAAAGAAATACATTCATCTCACACTAAATGTTTTGGTCAGTCTGTCAGTCTTGCAACCTGTTCTACCTTGTGAGTCGACACGATTCTTTCTCTTCTAATGGTGTCTCTGCACCGAATTCTGACTCCGCAGAAAACACAAACTGAATGACTATGTATAACATATACTTACAGTTGTGAATATGTGTGGGTGTATTGTATAAACAAGTGGCTGTGCAGTAAGGAATGTGTATAGATGTATAAACCAAATGGCAGTGCATAGTAATGAATACATATATATGCACACACACATATATATATATATATATATATATATGTTTAAAAAAATATATATATATATATATATATATATACACACACACACACATACACTATATTTCCAAAAGTATTCTGTCATCTGGCTTCACACGCATATGAACTTAACATCCCATTCTTAATCCATAGGGTTTAATATGATGTCAGCCCACCCTTTGCAGCTATAACAGCTTCAATTCTTCTGGGAAGGCTTTCCACAAGGGTTAGGAGTGTGTTTATGGGAATTTTTGACCGTTCTTCCAGAAGCGCATTTGTGAGGTCGGACACTGATGTTGGACGAGAAGGCCTGGCTCACAGTCTCCACTCTAATTCATCCCAAAGGTGTTCTGTCAGGTTGTGGTCAGGACTCTGTGCAGGCCAGTCAAGTTCTTCCACACCAAACTGACTTATCCGTGTCTTTATGGACCTGCTTTGTGCACTGGTGCTCAGTCATGTTGGAACAGGAAGGGGCCGTCCCCAAACTGTTCCCACAAAGTTGGGAACATGAAATTGTCCAAATTCTCTCGGTGCTGAAGCTTTAAGAGTTCCTTTCTCTGGAACTAAGGGGCCGAGCCCAACTCCTGAAAAACAACCCCACTCCATAATCCCCCCTCGGCACAAGTTCCGTTCTCCTGGCAACTACAAAACCCAGACTCATCCATCAGATTGCCAGACAGAGAAGCGTGATTGATCACTCCAGAGAACACGTCTCCACTGCTCTAGAGTCCAGTGGCGGCGCTTTACACCACTGCATTCGACACTTTTCATTGCGCTTGGTGATGTAAGGCTTGGATGCAGCTGCTCGGCCATGGAAACCCATTCCATGAAGCTCTCTACGCTGTTCTTGAGCTGATCTGAAGGCCACATGAAGTTTGGAGGTCAGTAGCGATTGACTCTGCAGGAAGTTGGTGACCTCTGCGCACTGTGCCCCTCAGCATCTGCTGACCCCGCTCTGTCATTTTGCGTGGCCGACCACTTCGTGGCTGAGTTGCTGTCGTTACCAATCGCCTCCACTTTGTTATAATCCCACTGACAGTCGACTGTAGAATATTTAGTAGTGAGGAAATTTCACGACTGGACTTGCTGCACAGGTGGCAGTGAAAATGCTCTCTGCTGTATTACAGTGCGATTAATTCAGCTTCATTATCAGCATCCACTCTGCATGTGTGTTCCTCGGCAGTGGTTCTCTGTTCCCCGGAGCCCCAGCAGATTAAACGAGGTTCTGGTTTAGGGATGAATGCTTAAGTGCTCTATTTCTCCGTAATAAGTCTGGAGATGGCATTTTGTGCCCAGTGTGAATGCAGGTGAAAACAGCTCTGCTTCCTCCAGCTCTCATTCATCACTGTCCTCACTCCCACTCTGGCTCCTCTTCCTCTCACAGCGCTCCAAACTGCATTTGTTATCCGTTAATCTGGGGGACTGTGAAGTAGGTTCACAAACACAGAAAACGTCCCAAATGGCTGCATTTGTTGCACATAATCTACACATAAATAGACAAAACTCAATCTTCAGTCTCAGTTTATGATCGTGAACAATTCTCAACACTCAAAAATGATCAAATCTGCAGAGTTCATCTTTAACCTCACTCTTGTTTTTCTCGTTTATTCTCTTTTATTCTCCTTTGCTGGCTCAACGCTTCAGCTTCTTTCCCCAGATGCAGCAAAAGTGCTGGAGTTTTAAATACCTCAGTGTCGTTGCTGCACTGAGAACCAAAAATATCCAGCCCACAGTGTCATGTGACACAGCAACAGCAGAAGCGCCATTGTCTCGGTCAGGGGTCACCAACATGTGGCTCCGGAGCTGTATGCAGCTCTTCTACAGCCCTGTTGCGGCTCCACAGCTGAATCAGATGAGTAGGTAATAATAAAATAACCCTCCTTTACAGTAAAATAAAGCTCTGCTGATCGTTCAACACAGTTTAACAGTAAACAATTTTAACCGCTGGAGTTAATGTTGAACTGCTGATTCACCCTTTAACCCTGAAGATCAGCGCAGACTGCTGGTCACCGTAGCAACTCAGACAACAGACTCGCCCAGCTAGTAGCTACGAAATGGCAAAGAGAGAGATTTAAGACGAACATCGATAATTTGGACAGGAATGGACTGATTAGTTAGCTGGTTTCCTGATACATTTAATCTGCAGAGAGATTTAAGGTGGAATTTGGACAAGAAGCTGGCAAAGGAGAAACTGATTTCAGCCTCATAAAAAGTCAAATGTTGAGAGACGTTTTACCAGAAACTATTTCACTTTTGGAAAAGTTTCCTGCTGGAGATGTGAGAAAAGCGGCTAAAGATTAAAGCAAGTCTGTCTTTCACTTAAATAATGTTTTTAGCACGTACTGAGACACATTTAGAGCCAAGATGGTAAAATGGTCTTGATATGTTTTGGCTCCCAAGGTGGTTTAATTTTTGTGTTGAAAGGACAAAATGGGTCTTAACATTTGCGTTGCACCCCCTGGGGGTCACAAAGAGCTCCATAGTTTAGTAGTCAGGGTGCTGCTCAGAGACTCATTTTCTGGGGCGCCTCATTGTTGAAACCGTTCCTGGGGCCAACACTAACGTAACATTAGAAGTTGTTCGATTGGCATTATACTCGTCCCCCTACTGAGAGAGATTTTACTCATTTTACCCAACTAATCTATCTTCCTCAAGATTTAGCCTGACATGTCATGTGGTTCTCCTCAGAGGTTTCTGTTTCTACACTTCAAAAAGGGTTCTTCAGATTGATGGAGAATGTGTTGTGTATGGTTTAATACAGAACCTTTTTAAAAAAGGTTCTATATTGCACCGAAAAGGGTTCTTCTATTGTGTCAAGCTTGATACTGTAACAGTAGAAGAAACCTTTTTGGTTTGGTAGCATTTTCAAAAAGACTCTATAGAAGCATCTGAAACAATCTCCTTCCTGCACATCCATCGAATTTTGACCGAACAGGTCGCACGTTTGTTGCTAGTTTACTGATTGCTATTTTTGCTCTTTTATCTTGCTATTAATCCTTCTGGTTACCTGCTTCATCTACATATTTATTTTGTGTTTGTTGCATTTCCCTTACAACTTTGTTTTTTGTTTTCAGTTTTAAGTAAACTTTATTTCTCTGTTTGGACGCCACTGAACGTGAGCTCTGGACACTGACCAGGGAGCTGCTGCAGTTGGGTCAGCAGATCAGGGCTCTCCTAAAGCGGCAGACAGAGCTCCACAAACTCGGGACGCATCCTACATGGCTGTTTCAAGACCAAGCCGAATGGAGCGCTACTACCACGTTTAACACCAGGATTATCTGCCTTCATGCCTACACCAGAGCAGGGCTGGGAACGCCAGCGTGGCCGGGGAAAGAGAAGGTTTTCACCAGTTCCTCCCCCACTGAGTTACACCTCCAGTAACCGGTTTGAAGCCCTCAGCTCGTCGCCTACTTCAGTGCCAGAGAGAGTCGTTAGAGTGTTATTATAATTGTAGAATCAAAAGTGAGACATCTTAAAGGCTGTTGCAACGTGCTCATGTGGCTTCAGTTTACCTTCACAGCGATATAAAAGAGCCCAGTTGCGGTTCGTTTAGCGCCAGCGACTCCTGCCGTTTCTGAACAGGCAGAAAGCGCGTCATTGTTCCGGCAATGACCTTCACCTTTCACCTCGGAAAGTATGTAAGGCTCACGTTGAGCAGGTCAGAGACAAAGGAGCAAGTGACAACTCAGCTGTTGGCAGGAGCTGAAGTGAGAGCTGAGAATAGAGGCCTGCTGGGACTATTTAAAGAGCCCAACAGCTGAGAGAGGAGGGGGAAAAACAGACAGCAGGGGATGGAGGGAGGCGGTTTTCCGGGTAATCGTGCAGGCAGATGGCTCCTGAGGGCAGAGCGCTGTCAGTCCACCTCTGCGACAGTACGGCAGCCTGTGAGGTCTTATCGAGCACCTCGGGTCACAGAGTCTTCCTCAAACTCATCAAACGCTCGGCGTGCAGTGGCGCATAGATAAGACTACTTAGCTGAACCTTTGAACTGTGGAAGGCGCACTTACTTCTGCTCATAGCTGAGAGAAGACTGGAGAGCTCAGTTACACACGCTGTATTCAGTGGATCAGACGGAATACAGATTAAAATAAAATGAATTTTGGGCATTTACGTTTGCCTAAGACACCAAAAAGGGTCCGGTGCGACTGACCAACCGTATAGATTAAAGAAGACTATTATAGAAGGTCATTTCATTTTACAGAATTCTAAATAAAGACATTGGGCTTAATTTTATCTTTAAAATCTACAAATTAGAAGAGCTTTAAAGCTTTTAATAATAATAATAATAATAATAATAATAATAATAATACCACTACTAATACTACTACTAATAACACTACTACTACTACTACTACTACTACTACAACTACTCTACTACTACTACTACTACAACTACTCTACTACTACTACTACTACTACTACTACTAATAATAATAATAATAATAATAATAATAATAATAATAACACTACTACTACTACTACTACTTCTACTACTACCACTACTACTACCAACACTACTACTAGTACTACTACTAATAATAATAATAATAACACTAACAATAATAATAATAAATAACAATACTAATGATAATAATAATATCAAAACTACTACTACTACGATTACTACTAATAATAATAATGACAACAACAACAGTAATAATAATAATGCCACTCTCAATAATAATAATAACAATGCCACTTTGTACTGTGCTTTACAGTACAAAGTAAAAATAACCAGAATAAGATCGAAAAATAAAACACAAATAATAAATGGGTGGCACGGTGGCGTGGTGGGTAGTGCCGTCGCCTCACAGCGAGGATGGCCTGGGTTCGATTCCCAGCCGGGTGACCGGGGTCCTCTCTGTGTGGAGTTTGCATGTTCTCCCCGTGTCTGCGTGGGTTTCCTCTGGGTTCTCCAGTTTCCTCCTACAGTCACTCCTAGACTCCAGCATCCCCCGTGACCCTGATGGAGAGGCGGCTTGGAAAATGCATGGATGGATGGATAATGAAAATGCAACAGGCAATAACAGAAAAGGGGCTGTATGAATAATAATGAAAGTGGAAAAAGGACTGTCTTAAAAAAACATGGTTCTTTGATGGTTCTTTAGTAAAGAAAATGTTTAAAAACCTTTCTTATAGGGTTCTGTATAGCATAAAAAATGGTTCTTCTACTGTTACGATGTCAAGCTTATAACAATAGTCGAACCCTTTTTGGTGCCCCATATAACCTTTTTCAAAGAGGTTCTATATAGAACCTCTATATTCTACAGCACACTCCCCATCAATCTGAAGAACCCTTTCATGATGCAAAGAACCCTTTAGTCATGCAGATGGTTCTTTGAGTGTTCATTGTTCCATTTTAAAGCATTTTACTACACTCTTTAAGAAGATGGTTCTTCAAGGGTTCTTTAGTAAAATGATTATAAAATGAAAAGCCATGAGCACTTAGAGCTCTTTGCATAATTAAACATCCCTGAGCGTCATGAAGTGGTTCTTCTGTTGTTACAAGCTTGACATCATAGCAGTAGAAGAACCCTTTGGGTTTTGGGTTTTAGTGTGCAAGGTTGTATATAAAACATTTTCTTTCCTAAGGAACCCTTGAAGAACCCTCCTTTTTAAGAGTGTACATCCATCCATTTTCTAAGCTGCTTCTCCGTCAGGGTCGCGGTAAGAGTGTACAATAAAAAATAAATTAAAATGCAATAAATAACAAAAAGTAGAAGTGACCTTCCAGTAGAAACAGGGAAACAGAGTTTACTGATGTTTATTGACGTGTTTCAGAAATTTGGTACATTAAAACGGAACCTCCAGATCTCTCAAGGTTCCATGGAGAAGCAGCACTGGATGATTGTAAAGCTCAATTTGAAGCATCATATATTGTGTTTTCTCAGCAACAAAGGGCTTTTATACTGACGCCCTGTTGAGGAAGAGTGAGCAGGTTTGTTTATTAGTGGTGGGACCGTTGTTTGTGGGATGTATTCATTTATTTTTCTCCAGTAGGCTGGAGGGAACCGGGCTGGAGGGAAACATTGAGGACTTGGAGACCTTAGACTCATGTGCAGCTGCTCCAGAGTGTCCCATTCTATTGGTCAGTGCTTTTCTATGGAGATTATACAAGCTGTGTCAGCAGTGAGTGACCTTACAGTAGCTGAACTCACTCAGTAGCAGAATAACCATCTGGTTACTTCTGGACAGATAAGCTAAATGTCCATTTAATCAGACATGTGGACGTGTGGTTTCACATTTGTGTTGGAGTGAAGAAGGTTGAACACCCCGGAGAAGGAAGAGTGGTGTGACTGGTCTTCAGTTCTTCTGACTGTAATGAGGTCGATCTTTGTAATTGCCTGATGTTTCCCTGTGAACATCAAAAGGCAAACAATACTGTACTGAATAAAGAGGCTTTAACTAAGAGAAACTGCAGGCAGAGTGAAAGAGACGCATTTCATATGTGTTTTATATCAGAGTCTGTTATCCACATTCTCTGGATTCCTTTCAGTGATTTAAAATGACACATTTTTATCTCTTTTCACTGAAAATTGCATGTTGAATATTGCTGTTTGCTTGGGTACGTCTTCATGTCATCATCATCAGCTTAGTCCAGACAGGGTTGCGGTATGCAGTTCCCCCGGGTTCTCTGGTTTCCCCCCACAGACCAAAGACATGCAGTCAGGCCAGTTGCACATGCTAAATTGCCCCTAAATGTGACTGTGTGTATGTCCATCTGTCTGCCCTGAGATGGACTGGCGACCTGTCCAGGGTGTATCCTTCTTCTCCGCCCGATGACTGCTTGGATAGGATCCAGCACCCCCCCCCCCCCCCACCCATGACCCAGAAGGAGAAGCGGCTTAGAAGACGTCTTCATGTGACCTTTCCAAACCTCTAGTCCACACATCAGTGGTCTTCAGAATAATGGACTTCAGATCTGTGCTTTGCTCATGTTACAGCTCAGCTCATGATGAATTTAACAACCATGTCTTCATCCCTATTGGACCCTGCAAAAGTTCACGTTTATGAAGGGAAGTGTTAGACAGCTGGGGCTCCCAAGTGGCAAAACCGTCTAAGTGTTGGTATTGTCATCAGGCCATGGTGAGTTGTGGTCGCGGTGATCCCACACTGTTCATGACCCACAGGCCGAGAGATCACCGGTGACCTCGCTCTCACTGGGTGGGCAGGATGCCTGTTAGTGTTCTCCTCTGAGCGTGTTCAGCTGTACGCTGATGCTGCGGTAGTGCCAGTTTGCCTTCACCCTCCTAGAGGTGGTGGTATTTTGTGATCGGATGAGACTAACTAGTGGGTGGAACTCGATACAACTAAAATGGGGAGAACGTGCAAGAAAAGAAGAATCGGACAGCTGTGCAGACCTGCAGATGTTCTCGGTAACACTCATGTCCACATGTCCAGGGAAGACTGAAGATTTAGACTGGGCATGTTGTGGGAAAATACTGAGCACTTTTACTGGACATGAACAGTATCTGCGCCTGGACTGCGTCCAAAAGCTCCTGTCCTCCCCTTCCCTTCCGCCGCACTCTACCCTCTGTAAGTCTTCCTGTGTAGTGTCCACTTGTGTTCAGCTGGTGTCTGAAGCAGCTTCTCTTGCCTCCTGTGATATTTAACCAGCTGGAAAAGCAGCAGCTCTCAGGGTCTCTGGATGCAGCCCTGTAATGAAGCAAAAGAAGCTACCTTGCTGGTTACGCAGAACAAGTACACAATGGGCCACAACACAAATTGGTCAGTGATGCTCAGTGTTTACTGTCATAGTTAATCTAAGAGCATTTGTCCAGCCTCTTTAGCACTCATTCCTAATATGGATGCTCATACACTCTACACTAGCTGAGAATCCACAAAGAAATTTGTGAAGACAAAGTCAATACTGCTGTTTTAGGTGGGATATATATATATATATATATATATATATATATATATATATATATATATATATATATATATATATATATACTGTGACCTGCCCTGCCTCCCTCCAGTTCTTTTATCCTGAACTTCAACACCCAGAATCCTGTGGGGAATCGTGTGTCTCTGAACTCTCAGGCATCAGCCAATCACAGACCTGCCTTTCTTACTGTTTAAACTGTTTGTTTTTCCCATGTGCTTTTTGAAGTGCTGCCTCAGTTCTCTGCATTTCTCTGCCTGCTGCTACTTTCCTATTTTGACCTGGTTTGCTATTCCATCTCTGATTTTTCATTCTTGCCTTTTTACTCTGTTTACTCTCTCTCGTGCTGTTGACCATGCTCTGTTTGTCCCTGCTAGTTTTTCTCTGTGATCAATTTTTAGCTGTTTTTTTTTTGTTTGTTTTCCATCGAAACATTTCAGTACAAAACTCTGTAAATATCCAGGACCTGCCTAAAAGGAAAGAAAACCACCCTGATATCAGACTTGGTCTGCCTGGATGAGTAGAGGAGTACAGAAAGTATAGGACAGACGATCCATACATAAATAACACAGCCGACAGCCTACAGACATTGGAGCACAGCATTCTCAAGTGTTCATGCATCCACAGGGCTCCATACACCCCACCCTATACCTTAAATTACACCATGATCTTATCAAACTTTACCAGAATTTTAAAGCTGAAAGCCTGTCAAAAATATCTGTGCAGTCATGAATTATTCAAGGACTGGCTTTATTGACCCTGAGTGTCAAACACTGAATGGTTGATCAGCCAGAATGTGTTCGAGTTCCCTGTAAAAAGGGCACGTTATTGGGCCACGGCCACTTCTTCGGTTTGTGTCCTCGGATTCTTTAAACTGTCCGCTAATGTTGCAGCCTCAGGCTCTTCCGGCCGTTTCGTTCGAAACCTCTTCAAACAAGGAGCGGCTGCGATGAGTCTCTTCTGATTTTTTGGTTAGGAAACATCAGCCTAAATGTTTCTGAGTCTCAGCAGCAAAATGATGATGAATGTGGAGTTGTACTGACATAAAAGTCACATGAATTCCAATCTAGCTTTTCAGACTGAGTTGCGTCGCCGCGGATCGGACATGGATCGGATATCAGTCCCACAAATGAAAGCATCTCAGATCAGAACGGTAAATGTCAGATTCAGTGTGTTTATCTGTTCACACTGACACACAGACACACATCTGTGTCACACATGAGGAAAAATATCAGATTCATTCATTCGTTTACCTGCTGTGTGACCGCAGCCTTAGAGTGAGATTGAGAAGATCGTCGTCGGGCGAAGGTTAGGCTGCTGTTTTGTGTTGACGTTTTTGGCCTTTATACATTGAAGCTGCAAAGCTTTCATTTTACTGTGGACATCTGACCCGTTCTGTCCTGCTTCAAAATTCTCAAAAACTATGAGAATAAGAAGGTTTGAATGGCCTCTGAAGGTCAAGAAAAACTGGTGAATACCAGGTAGACTATAGTTATATACTCAGTGAGAGATGAAGCAGGTGGGATTCTCTCCTTACTTCTGACTGATGGGCAGAAGAAACCATGGTAGCACTTACTATGAATCCTGTATTTGTAATGCTTTATAAATGTACTAATAAGGCATTATATGACAGACAATAGACCTTATAATAGCTGGCATAAGCTTATATAATTGCTCTCAGTTATAATGATATGCTTTAGATTTTATAAAGCAACAAGATATGGCTTCATAATTCAGTTGTGGGCTGGAGGTTAGGGATCTGGCCCTGTGACCGGAAGGTTGCCGGTTCGATCCCCAGGGCCGACAGTCCATGACTGAGGTATCCTTGAGCAAGACACCTAACCCCCAACTCCTCCCCGGGCGCCGTGGATAGGGCTGCCCACCGCTCCGGGCAAGTGTGTGCTCACTGCCCCCTAGTGTGTGTGTTCACTAGTGTGTATGTGGTGATTCACTACACGGATGGGTTAAATGTGGAGGTGGAATTTCCCCGGTTGTGGGATCAAAAAAGTATCACTTAACTTAACTTAATACTTTTAAGCAACTATACAGGCTTCTGGCAGGCATTATAAATGCCTTTATAAAACATTGTGAATGCAGGATTTATGTGCACCGGGATGCTGCAGCTAAGCCCAAAATAGATCAAGCAACAGCCTTAGCACAACTACAGCATCATGAAGGAATGAAAAAGCAGCCGTCCAGTTTCCCCATCCAGGAGCCAGCACAGCTCAGAGACTCAACCACATAACTGACTGCAAACCACACACAGAAGGTGAGGGAACACTAAAACAGTCATGGAGCAAAAGAAGAGGATGTAGTTTCTGGAAAGCACATGAGGAAGCTGTGGCCTGAAGAGCAGATGACACAGATGAAGGTGAAGATGAGAAAGTCTGTTGGTTAGTGTAGTGGGTAACACCTCTGCCTTCTATGCTGTAGACTGGGGTTCAATCCACACCAGGGTAAACACCCTACACTATATCAATAAGAGTCCTTGGGCAAGACTCCTAACACCACCTTCGCCTACCTGTATAAACTGATCAAATTGTAAGTCGCTCTGGATAAGAGCGTCAGCCAAATGCCGTAAATGTAAATGTAAATCTGGACTAAAATTAAACAGCGACTCTGTCAGAATCAACACCTGCATCTTTTATGCCACGTTAGAAAATGCATGTTCTGAGACGAGAGGCATGAAACCACAGCGACGGATCTGGGGGAGTTTTTCAGACCACGTCGTGTGTCTTTACATATCAATGTCACCAGAGTGTGAAACGCCCCCAGGTATTCAGGGGTCCGCTGTGGTCCATCTGCTGAGTCTCTCTCCATAGCGGCGCTGATGCTTCCATGTCAGTAAATGTCGGTTCTATCAGCTGTTCCTCTGTACAGTCTCTTCTCTAGTACGGTTCTGCGCTCTTCCTCACAGTAACTGAGATCTTCTTCGTCTCCTCTTCTGTAGAGTCTCTGTCTCTAGAAAAACCAGAGTAAAACAGTGTAAACACAGTGTAGCAGCAATGATCCAGATAGTGCAGGTAGAGCATCAAAAGAGGTGTGTGTGTGGAGTGTGTGTGTGTGAGAGGGGGCAGGGTTTAGCTCAGTCCTTGTGAGTTTAAGGACCTGATTGCTTGAGGAATAAAGACTGTTGCAGAGTCTGGCAGTGGTGGCACGGATGCTCCGGTACCTTCTGCCAGACGGCAGCAGTGTGTAAAGTCCGTGTGAGGGATGGATGGGATCGTCCACAATACTAGTGGCTTCCTGGATACAACTCTTAGGAAACTGAGCGAGTTTTCAGATCTGCTGCAGCTTATTGGAAAGTGTTTCAGAGGAATCCAGGCA